>NC_081553.1:44662858-44695358 GCF_963082655.1 Stomoxys calcitrans | reverse complement strand
TGTAGAGTGATTACAACAGATGGATGGACAGACACACGGACATCGTTAAATCTTCTCAGAATTTTAGGACGATCCGAAATATGTGTACTCTGTAGGGCTGCAAATGGATATTTCGATGTGTAGCAAATGTGGGTGGGGGGTGGGTATAAAAACAAACCAGAAGGAAACATTGTTCCATATAGACTCGCAAGCGGCCGAACCTATATTCTTGAAATTTTTAAAAATTTTGTACTTTGATCTGGAAGAAACAATAGGCTATTAAATTTTTTCTATCGGGGAGTTGACCCTCCACTTTTCCACACAGACACCACCCAAAATCAGAAGCGATCCGATCGTGACAATATGGGTATCAAATTAAAGGTATTGACGAATAGAATATGAAAATGGGTTTTTAATTTGGGTCCAGGTACCTAAGCGGCCGCCCGACCTCAAAACTCCCTTAAATAGTCATATTGGGAAAAATGTTAGGATGGGACTCTGGTCATGGTTATTCTGGATTAGGATACGAAAAAAGTCTGGAAGGAGCAATAGGTTATATAATCGTAGTATCAGAAGGGGAGGGGACACTCCAAAAATTAAAGTGGACAGGTTGGAACAGTACGGAACACAAATGAAAGGTACTTGGAAGTAGGATGCGAATATTTTATTAATTGGTTCCAGAAACCTAGGGGGCCGAACTGACCTCAACTCCACCTCAAATAGGCATATTGGACGATTGTGACAACATAGGATTTAATGAAAGGAATTCGGGAATAGACTTCTAATTGATTCTGCAAGGAGCAATAGACCTACCCCAAAAGCACCATTCAATAAAAATAAACCGATCGGGACATTATGGAACTCAAATGAAAGATATTCGAGAGTAGAGTACGAATTTGATTTGACCGCACCAATCTCAACAAGTAAAAAGGCGTTAAGTTCGGCCGGGCCGAACTTTGGATACCCACCACCTCGGCTATATATATAAACCACCTTTCTTCAAAATCCGGCGCAAAACTCATAACTTATGTCCCATAGCAGAAATATGTGGAGGGGCTTAACTTAACTCTTTGTCCCAAATTTCGCCAACATCGGACTTTTTATGGCCCCAAAACATAAAATCGAGAAATCGGTCTACATGGCAACTATATCCAAATCTGGACCGATCAGTGCGATAATGCAGAAGTATGTCAAGGGGCTTAACTTAACCCACTGTCCCAAATTTCGGCGACATCGGACAATAAATGCGTGTTTTATGGGCCTAAGACCCCAAATCGGAGGATCGGTCTATATGGCAGCTATATCTAAATCTGGACCGATCTGAGCCAAATTCACAGAGGACGTCGGAGGGCCTAAGACAACGCACTGTCCGAAATTTCAGCAAAATCGGATAGTAAATGTAGCTTTTATGGGCATATAACCCTAAATCGGAGGATCGGTCTATATGGCAGCTATATCCAAATGTGAACCGATCTGAGCCAAATTGACGAAGGACGTTGTAGGGCCTAACACAACTCACTGTCTCAAATCATAGCAAAATCGGCTAATAAATGTGGCTTTTATGGGCCTAAGACCCTAAATTTGAGGATCGGTCTATATGGCAGCTATGTCAAAATCTGAACCGATTTATGCCATATTGACGGAGGATATCGAAGGGCCTAACACAACTCACTGTCCCAAATTTCAGCAAAATCGGATAATAAATGTGGCTTTTATGGGCCTAAGACCCTAAATCGGAGGATCGGTCTATATGGCAGCTATATCCAAATCTAGACCGATCTGAGCCAAATTGACGGAGGATGTCGAAGGGCCTAACACAACTCACTGTCCCAAATTTCATCAAAATCGGATAACAAATGTGGCTTTTATGGGCCTAAGACCCTAAATCGGCTGATCAGTCTATATGGGGGCTATATCAAGATATAGTCCGATATAGCCCATCTTCGAACTTAACCTGCTTATGGACAAAAAAAGAATCTGTGCAAAGTTTCAGCTCAACATCTCAATTTTTAAAGGCTGTAGCGTGATTTCAACAGACACACGGACAGACGGACGGACATGTCTAGATCGTCTTAGATTTTTACGCTGATCAAGAATATATATACTTTATAGGGTCGGTAGTGGATATTTCGATGTGTTGCAAACGGAATGACAAAATGAATATACCCCCATCCTTCGGTGGTGGGTATAAAAACCGTCAAATGGGCACTTTGGACAATCATGGCAATATGGGACTCAAATGAAAGGTATTCGTGAAGAATACGAATGTGATATTCAAATGGGATTCAAGTGAAAAGTGGCCAACTCAGCCTCGAAAAACCTTCCCCAAATAATAAATGATGGGTATTTGGAAGAAGACACACAAATTGTTTTGGGGAGATACATATGACCGATCGATATGATCGATCTAAATCACGTTACAGTCTTTAAAAATAGAGATATTGAGCTGAAACTATGCACAGATTCTTTTTTTGTCCATAAGCAGGTTAAGTTCGAAGATGGGCTATATCGGAATATATCTTGATATAGCCCCCATATAGACCGATCGCCCGATTTAGGGTCTTAGGCCCATAAAAGCCACATTTATTATCCGATTTTGCTGAAATTTGGGACAGTGAAACGTGTTAGGCCCATCGACATCCTTTGTCAATTTGGCTCAGATCGGTCCAGATTTGGATATAGCTGCCATATAGACCGATCCTCCGATTTAGGGTCTAAGGCCCATAAAAGCCACATTTATTAACCGATTTTGCTGAAATTTGGGAAATTGAGTTGTGTTAGGCCCTTCGACTTCCTCCGTTAATTTGGCCTAGGTCGGTTCAGATTTGGATATAGCTGCCATATAGACCGATCCTCCGATTTATGGTGTTAGGCCCATAAAAGCCACATTTATTAACCGATTTTGCTGAAATTTGGGACAGTGAGTTGCGTTAGGCCCCTCGACATCCTTCGTAAATTTGGCTCAGATCGGTCCAGATTTGGATATAGCTGCCATATAGACCGATAATCCGATTTAGGGTCTAAGGCCCATAAAAGCCACATTTATTAACCGATTTTGCTGAAATTTGGGAAAGTGAGTTGTGTTAGGCCCTTCGACTTCCTCCGTTAATTTGGTCTAGGTCGGTTCAGATTTGGATATAGCTGCCATATAGACCGATCCTCCGATTTGGGGTCTTAGGCCCACAAAAGCCACATTTATTATCCGATTTTGCTGAAATTTGGGACAGTGAGTTATGTTAGTCCCTTTAACATCCTTCGTCAATTTGGCTCAGATCGGTCCAGATTTGGATATAGCTGCCTTATAGACCGATCCTCCGATTTAGGGTCTAAGGCCCATAAAATCCACATTTATTAACCGATTTTGCTGAAATTTGGGACAGTAAATTGTGTAAGGTCCATCGACATCCTCCGTCAATTTGGTTTAGATCGGTCCAGATTTGGATATAGCTGCCATATAAACCGATCCTCCAATTTATGGTATAAGGCCCATAAAAGCCACATTTATTATCCGATTTTGCTGAAATTTGGGATAATGAGTTGTGTTAGCCCCTTTGACATCTTTCTTCAATTTGGTCCAGATCGATTCAGATTTGGATATAGCTGCCATATAGACCGATTTCTTGATTTATGGTTTTGGGCCCATAAAATGCTCATTTATTGTCCGATGTCGCCGACAGTGCTTTGTATTAGGCTCTTCGACATTTTTATGCAACTTGACCCAAATCGGTCCAGATTTGGATATAGCTGCCATGTAGAGCGATATCCCTATTTAAAGTATTGGCCCCATAAAAGGCTCATTTATAATCCGATTTCACTGAAGTTTGACTTAGTGTATTACATTAGGCTTTTTGACATCCGCGTCGTATATAGTTCAGATCGGTTTATTTTTAGATTTAGCTAGTATATTAATTAGTATTTGGTCCAAATCGGAACCTATTTTGATATAACTGATATGGGACATAAGGTATGAAATTTTCACCGAATTTTGATGAGAGGTGGTTAACATATATACCCGAGGTGGTGGGTATCCAAAGTTCGGCCCGGCCGAACTTAACGCCTTTTTACTTGTTTTTGGATATAGCTACTAAAAAGACAAATATTTTGCTATACATATTTAAACAATGACTTATAGTTATTAGTATTTGGTCCAAATCGGATCATATTTCGATATAACTGCTATGGCACATAAGGTATAAAATTTTCACCGGATTTTAATGAAAGGTTGTTTACATATACACCCGAAATGGTGGGTATCCAAAGTTCGGCCCAGCCGAACTTAACGCCTTTCTACTTGTTTACCATTCATATACAAACATCTATTTGCACTTATAGAGTAGCTACTATAATTTTGAACAGATTTTTTCAAAATTTGATGCGGGTTATTTTATAACCATCGCCGAAGTCTATCGAATTCGGTTCAGAATTAGATACAACTCCCGATTTCCACTTATAAGTAAAGTGTAGGGTATTATATAGGCAGCTCTGTACGACTTTTGTTCGATCTAGCCATGGCCGTCCCTCTCTCTGTGCTTATCACGATACAGTCAATTAAAGGGAAGATAATGAGCTGAAACTGTGCACAGATTCTTTTTTTTATCCATATACAGGTTAAGTTTGAAGATCGCCTGTATCGGACTATATCTTGATATAGGCCCCATATAGACTAATCTGCCGATTAAAGTCTTTGACCCATTTAATCCATATTTATTATCCAATTTCGCTAAAATTTGGGACAATTTGTATTAGACCCTTTGCGAATATGGTGGAAATCAGGCTTCTCATAGATATGGCTGCCAAATAGATCGGACTACCGTGCGAGTGTGACTATATTTCAGTGTAGCTGTCATGGGTTTAAATGATGTATCTTGAACCCGATTATAACAAAGATCGCCCTGGTAGCCTGTGGTATCACAATGGACAAAAATTGTCCTAAGTGAGTCTGATTAGAAAATAGACTGCCACTCTAAGCTAACCCTAACCTAAGACGAAAGGTGGAAAATATATGTATCCAAGGTGATGGGCATCCAAAAATCGGGCAGGCCCCACCTAATACCTTTTAACTTGTTTATTCATTATTCTTTCTAGTTTTGTTTTATTATTTCGTTTATATGGATTATTTCATTCATGTACAAATCGTGAGGGTAGACAAATTTGTAGTTTCTTGTTTGGCTTAATTCTGCAATATTTTTTTTTTTATACCCACCACCGAAGGATGGGGGTATATTCATTTTGTCATTCCGTTTGCAACACATCGAAATATCCATTTCCGACCCTATAAAGTATATATATTCTTGATCAGCGTAAAAATCTAAGACGATCTAGCCATGTCCGTCCGTCTGTCCGTCTGTCTGTTGAAATCACGCTACAGTCTTTAGAAATAGAGATATTGAGCTGAAATTTTGCACAGATTCTTTTTTTGTCTATAAGCAGGTTAAGTTCGAAGATGGGCCAAATCGGACTATATCTAGATATAGCCCCCATATAGACCGATCCTCCGATTTAGGGTCTTAGACCCACAAAAGCCACATTTAATATCCGATTTTGCTGAAATTTGAGACAGTGAGTTGTGTTACGCCCCCAAACATCCTCCGTCAGTTTAGCTCAGATCGGCCCAGATTTGGATATAGCTGCCATATTGACCGATCCTCCGATTTAGGGTCTTAGGCTCATAAAAGCCACATTTATTATCCGATTCTGCTGAAATTTGGGACAGTGAGTTGTCTTAGCCCCTTCGACATCCTCCGTCAATTTGGTACAGATCGGTTCAGATTTGGATATAGCTGCCATATAGACCTATCCTCCGATTTAGGGTCTTAGACCCATAAAAGCCACATTTATTATCCGATTTTGCTGAAATTTGGAATAGTGAGTTATGTTAGGCCCTTCGACATCCTCCGTCAATTTGGTACAGATCGGTCCAGATTTGGATATAGCTGCCATATACATCGATCCTCCGATTTAGGGTCTTAGACCCATAAAAGCCACATTTATTATCCGATTTCGCTGAAATTTGGGAGAGTGAGTTGTGTTAGGCCCTTCGACATTCTCCGTCAATATGGCTCAGATCGGTTCAGATTTGGATATAGCTGCCATATAGACCGATTCTCCAATTCAGGGTGGCCCATAAAAGCCACATTTATTATCCGATTTTGCGAAAATTTGGGACAGTGAGTTGTATTAGGCCTTTCAACATCCTACGTCAATTTGGCTCAGATCGGTCCAGATTTGGATATAGCTGCATATAGACCGATCTCTCGGTTTTAGGTTTTGGGGCCATAAAAAGCGCATTTATTGTCCGATGTTGCCGAAATTTGGGACAAAGAGTTAAGTTAAGCCCCTCCACATATTTCTGCAATTTGGTCTAGATCGATCAAGATTTGCATATAGCTGCCATAAAAACCGATTATGAATTTTCGACCGGATATTCAGGAAAGGTGGTTCACATATATATCCGAGGTGGTGGGTATCCAAAGTTCGGCCCGGCCGAACTTAACGCCTTTTTACTTGTTTTTTTTTTTGTTAAACAAAAATACTTTTAAATGTTTTCAGATTTGTTTTGTTTCTCATTGAAACTTCCGGAAATGATGAAAGCGCGATAATCTGATAAGCTCACCAGAAAAAACTTCATAAAGACACGTTTAGGTTTGTTTATCATAGCAATCACCCTCATGAAAGTGCATTGCAGATAGTAGACTAGAAGATTTGAATAATTTTTGAGATATTGCACAAAGTATTAATAAAGAAAAATGAGGAATAAGTGATTGTTTTTGTAAGCTAGTAAGAGAGTATGGTAAATCAAAAGAGGAAGGTGATATAGAGAATGAATAGTAAGGGTGCCGATTTTAGTTATGATTTGCATGCAATGAATTATTTGTATCATTTTCTTTTATAGAGATGTATTTATTGAACTATTTCGAAAACGCACGCATTGTCATATTTAAGCCAAAATTGCATTTTTATACCCTCCACCATAGGATGGAGGTATACCAATCATTCCGTTTGCAATACCTCGAAATATTGATCTGCGACCCCATAAAGAATATATATGTTCTGGATCGTCTCGACATTCTGATTCGTCCATTCTGATGTCCGTCCGTCTGTCAAAATCACGATAGCGGTCGAAAGCGTAAAGATATCCGCTTGAAATTTCGCACAGATACTTAATATCGATGTAGATCGTTGGGGATTGCAAATGGGCCATATCGGTTCAGATTTGGATATAGCTCCCATATAAACCGATCTCCTAATTAGACTTCTTGAGCCCCTGGAAGCCGCAATATCCATACGGTTTGGCTGAAATATTGCTCCCAACTGTATCTTGATTTCTTGAGCTTCTAGAGGTCACAATTCTTATCCGATTTGGCTGAAATTTTGCATGAAATGTTTCGACTTCCAACATTTGTATCAAGTCCGAATCGGTTTAGAAACAGATTTAGCTGCCATATAAGCCAATCTTCATGTGTGACTTCTAGAACTCTAAGAAGACACAATCACCACCCGATTTTGCTAAAGTTTAGAATGTTTAGTTCAGTTGGAAGTATGGTTGAAATATGTCCATAGCCTGACATAGCTGCCATATAAACCAATCGCCCTATCTGACATCTTGAGTTTTTGGGCAAATCAACTATTAGCCAATTTGGCTGAAATTTTACACATAGAGTTTTTTTTTCGACTTCCAAAATACACGCTTAGTATGATCTAAAGCGATTCATAATTTCATAAAGCTCCCACATAGGTCGATTTGACTTTTTGAGCCTCTAGATGGCTCAATTAATACACGATTTGGCTGAAATGTTTAACGTGGCAATTCTCAATGACTTCTAACAGCCATGACAAATATGGTCCATAACCTGTAAGAGCTCCTATATATTTGAAAAAGTCATTCAAAAAAACTTATCTCATGCAATGCATGGTGGAGGGTATATGAAATTCAACTCAGACAAACTGAAAGCGCTCTTATTTGTTTCATCATAGCCGATTTTGGTCCAAAAGGTGATAAGTCAAATCATGATAAGCAGTCATACAATCACAGAATTGAAATACATTTTAATTTAAGTCAGACCGCTGGTGTCATCTCTCTATCACAAAAATGTCTGAACCAAATTTGATGATCGAATGAAAATCGCAAACTGTACTTTGTACAGAAATAAACATGGACAGACAGATAGATGGACATAGCTTTATTCAATTCAAGTTGATTGAGTGATTCCGAGTCGATCTGTTTAATTTTAATACCCACCACCAAAGCATGGGAGTATAATCATTTTGTCATTCCGTTTGCAACTCATCGAAATATCTATTTACGACCTTATAGAGTTTATAATATATATTCTTGATCTGCATAAAATTGAAGACCATCTATCCATGTCCGTCCGTCTGTCTGTTGAAATCACGCTATAGTCTTTAAAAATAGAGATATTGAGCTGAAACTTTGCACAGATTCTCTTTTTTGTCCATAAGCAGGTTAAGTTCGAAGATGGGCTATATCAGACTATATCTATAGCTGTCATATAGACCGATCCGCCGATTTAAGATTTTGGGCCCATAAAAGGCGCATTTATTGTCCGATGTCACTGAAATTGCGGACAGTGAGTTGCGTTAGGCCCTTCGACATCCTTCTACAATTTGGCCAAGATCGGTACAGATTTGCATATAGCTGCGGTATGGACCGATCTCCCGCCTTTAGGTTATAAGCCCATAAAAGGCGCATTTATTGTCCGATGTCGCCGCAATTTGGGACATGGGTCGTGTTAGGGCCTTCAACATTCTTCTTCAATTTGTCCTAGATCGGTCAAGATTTGAATATAGCTACCATATAGACCGATCTCTCGATTTAAGGTTTTGGGCCCATAAAAGGCGCATTTATTTTCGGATGTCGCCGAAATTTGGGACAATGAGTTGTGCTAGGCTGTGAGTTGTGTTATGCACTTCAACATTTTTCTGGAACTTGGCCCAAATCGGTCCAGATTTGGATATAGCTGCCATATAGAACGATATCTCGATTTAAAATCTTGGCCCATAAAAGGCCCATTCATAATCCGATTTCACTGAAATTTGACACAGTATATAGTTCAGATCGGTTTTTTTGTACCCTCCACCATAGTACACAACTTTCATCATTTTATTTGTAACTCCTCGAAATATTCGTCTAGGGCCCAATAAAGTATATATATTCTTGATCTTCATAACATTATAAGTCGAATGTCCTCCGTCTGCCTGTCGAAAGCACGCTAACCTTCGAAGAAGTTAAGTTAGGCGCTTGAAATTTTGCACAAACACTTCTTATTAGCGTAGGTCGGTTGGGATTGTAAATGGGCCATATCGGTTCATGTTTTGATATAGCTGCCTGTTGAACGCACCGTTCAACTAGATTAAGTATAATTTCATATTTACTTACTTTCTTTTAGTTTCATTTGTTTTCTCTACATTGAATTTTGGTAACGAATACCCCTTAAGATGAACTCCTTTCATTAATTGTCAAAATCATAGTTTTTACTCTCCCACTATGCTCTCATTTGCTATATTTCGTTAAGTTTGATCTCTCTGCAAGAAGCAGACCCCTTTGTGTTAAATTAGCTTTAAGTTACGTTTAAGACTTCAATAAATGCAAACGTGAATTCTTTGAATTCAATTGGAATTCGATTTGTAGTTTTCGTTTGCAAATCTACTTTGATAAAAATAACCGGTCTGGTTTACGACCAGACCCAACACTGCCATATAAACCGATCTTGGGTCTTGGTTTCTTGAGCCTCTAGAGGGCGCATTTCTCATCCGATTGGAAATTTTGCACAACGTGTTTTGCTATGATATCAAACAACTGTGTTAAGTATGGTTCAAATCGGTCCATAACCTGATAAAGCTGCCATATAAACCGATCGTGGGTCTTGACTTCTTGAATCACAAGAGGTCACAATTATTATCCGATTTAGCTAAAATTTTCTATAAGGTGTTTTGTTATGACTTTCAACAACTGTGCCAAATATGGTGGAAATCGTTCCATATCCTGCTAAAGCTGTCATATAAGCCGATCCGCGGTCTTGACTTCTTGAGCCTCTACAGGGAGCAATTCATATCCGATTTTGCTGCAATTTTGCATGTCGTGTTTTGTTATGATATCCAACAACTGTGCTAAGTATGGTTCAAATCGGTTCATAACCAGATATAGCTGTCATATAAACCGATCTTGGGTCTTGACTTCTTGAGCCTCTAGAGGGCGCAATTCTTATCCGATTTAAATTAATTTTTGCACGAAGTGTTTTGTTATGATTTCCAACAACTGTGCAAAGCACCGTTTAAATCGGTCCATAATCTGATATAGCTGTCATATAAACCGATCTGGGGACTTGACTTCTTGAGCCACTAGAGGGCGCAATAAATATTCGATTTAGCTGCAATTTTGCATGAGGTGTTTTCTTATGACTTTCAACAACTGTGACAAAATAAGTTTCAATTCGGTTCATAACCTGATATAGCTGCCATATCAACCAATCTGGAATCTTGATTTCTTGAGCCTCTACAAGTTGCAATTATTATTATCCGATTTGCCTGAAATTTTGTACGACGGATCCCCATCCATCAATCATCAACATACGTGGTTATTATGGTCTGCATCGGTCTATAGCCTGATACAGCTCCCATATAAATCGATCTCTCTATTGTACTTCTTGAGCCCTCATAGGGCGCAATTCTTATTCGAATTGGCTGACATTTTACACACGTCTCCAACATATAATTTAATTGTGGTCCGAACGGGACCATATCTTGATATGATATAGCAGAGCAAATCTTTTCTTTTTTCTCTTTTTGCCTAAGAAAAGATGCCGGGCAAAGAAGTCGACAAATGCGATCCATGGTGGAGGGAATATATTCGGTTGCTCAAAAAGTAATTGCGGATTTTTCATATAGTCGGCGTTGACAAATTTTGTCACAGCTTGTGACTCTGTAATTGCATTCTTTCTTCTGTCAGTTATCAGCTGTTACTTTTAGCTTGCTTTAGAAAAAAAGTGTAAAAAAAAGTATATTTGATTAAAGTTCATTCAAAGTTTTATTAAAAATGCATTTACTTTCATTTAAAAAATCCGCAATTACTTTTTGGGCAACCATAAAATCCGGCCCTGCCGAACTTTGCACGCTTTTAGTTGTTTTGTATAAATTTTGTTCAGAATCCATGGTGAAGGGTTCGCTAGATTCGGCCCAGCCAAAATGAATATACCCCCATCCTTAGGTGGTGGGTATAATAATGCCCTTCAACTAGATTTATTTTGTATAAATTTTTATCAAAATCTATGATGGTGGATTCTCAAGATTCGGCCCAGCCGGATTTGGCACACTTTTACTTGTTTACTGTATGGAAGTACAACACAAAACAGATAGTCTCTAAGTCCGGATTTATAATTTTCGGACCTATTCATTTAGAAGAGAGATGTATTTTGAATATACCAGATGCAATTATCACTCAGTTTTGATGTCATTAAATTTGCTAACACACCAAAAAAATTTCATCTTAATCTTTTTGAACCAAAAAAAGAATTGTAGCAAATTTTGTCCTATTAAAACAAAATAGAAATATGAGCTTCTCCTTCATACTCGTGTTCACCCACATAAAATTCAAATAATTTATTTTATGAATATCTTAAAATGAATATGGAGTATTTATATTCAACAAGCAATGCTACCTGTATATTTTTTTTTACACAATTACTAATGCAAATTTGTAGCTACTTTAAGCTACAAAAAAAAAACACCCGAAAACGAGAACTCCAAAAATGGAATAATCAGCTTTCTTTTCACTTTTCTTGGGCATTTTAAGACGTACACAATTGGCCTAATGGTTTTTCTGTGCCATTTAGATCATCAACATCACCATCGTTTTCATTATTCGTGTGTCTGTATTTCACTTTCGTTCTGTTCACAAAATTCATTAAATATGCTCCAATTTCGTATGCTTTCACATCGCTGCGGAATACAAATTACTCAATTCTACACTTAATCCGATTTTTGCAATTATTAACAGCTTAACTCAGCACATTTGTTCATACATAGATGAATGAGGGGAGCTTTTGATTGTTGATTATTTCTCCATTTAGAGATGCTCAATATCTTTTTTTTTTATTATATTGTTGTCTTCATTTTTTTTTATATTATATAGAGAATTTTTGATCGGTTTCTTCTTTTGCTCATTTTATATCGTTTAGTATAGGTTTGCTTTGTTTTGCCCTAAAATGGCGGAATTAAAAACTGAGTTTCACTTTAATAACACATAAATTGCTTATTAATGGCCAGAAGAAGTGGCACATAATATGAAATATTTCGTGCTTGGTTATGGTTTTCAAAAAATTGGTTGTTTTCTTTTCTTGATTTATTTGATTCTTCTTTTTTTCTTGTTTTTTGAGGTATTGTTTAATAATTTTTTTTGTTGGTTTATAATAACTTGCATTGATATGCATTGTGATTTCGTTTGAAATTTCTTTAATTTGTTTGTCATTATTTTCACTTAATTATGTTTAAGGTTTTTTGTTCTATTTCTTCATGAATGTTATTCATGAATGTTGTATTTAAAGTTCTTCTTTTTTTGACAACGTATGTTTTGGATTTTTTGAGGATTTTATTAGTATCCCTTGTTATTTATTTTTATGTTTCTAACATTCATGCGGTTACAAGATTATTTGAAAGGTTTTATTCACATTTAATAATTCGGATTTTATTTTAAAATGAATTTTAATTTTTTTTTTTTTCAAATCCACATCCAATATTCGACTGATATACTTATGTATACCTACATATATCGGTCACTCAAATTGATTTATTCAGGATCATAATTTTGATAAGCTTTCTACCAAATTTTGAGTGGACTCTACTTCTTCAACACTCATTGGACCCCTAGATCATCTTAGTTTTGTAGTACAAATAAATGAACATGCGGTAACAAATAGACTTTGTCTTCAAATTGCATCAAGTTTTAAGAAGATTTTTTTCCAGGAATGACAAAAGTTAAGGCGACCTAAATACATCTCCAATATAAAATATCTGTCTGAATGTTGCCTGTTATAAAGTTTAAATGTGGATTATATGTACAGGGTGGCTGGCACGAAGTTTTACCAAGTTCTCACGGGCATATTGGTCAAACTACATAATATGTGTTTTATTGACAACCCATCATATTGTTTACAAGCCACCGTGATGCAGTTCAAGTGTTATATTTGGCTGAAAAATAACAACCGGCTATTGTTGGCGAAGTCATATACCTCAAAGTGAACAAAATGTTTGTGTATCGCACCATAAATCCTTATATTCATAGTGGTAGCATTGCCAAACGTCAAGGTTGGGGTAAAAAAAAAAACAGCAAACTGAGTGAAGGTTCGAATTCAATGAAATTTACGCTGTAGTGGCTATTAAACCATTTTCGAGAAGGCTATGTAAGGGTCTAATACAACTCATTGTACCAACACCTAAGTCAGTTAAAAAATGCTCCTTTTATGGCCCTTAGAACTTAATTCGGGAGATCGGTATATGCCTCTGACAGCTATATCCAAGAATAGACCGATCTGAACCGATATGACTAGAACAAGAACACCCATTTTTACCATACTTTTCACGGATGTAGAAAGCCATAGCCAAAGTCTTTGTGCTAAATTTCAGACAAATCAAGGGGTTCAAGAAGTCAAAACGGGGATCGGTTTTTATGGGGGCTATATCCAAATCTGAAACGATATGTCCTATTTGCAGTCCCCAGTGATCTACTTTAATGAGAAGTTCTTGTGCGAAATTCTCAGATCAGAAATTCTCTGATTGATAATTGATTTCGATTCAAATTTTAGATCGGGTACAAAATGGGTTTGAGACCCGAAAGTGGCAGAGCAGCCTATATGGCAGCTATATCTAAATAGTGTGCGATCTGGACCATATTCTGGTCTAATGTCGGAGGGCTCAATACAACTCATTTCTTCAAATTTCAGCGAAATCAGGTAATAAACGCGTCTGTTATGGATTTAAGACCGTATACCTGCAGATCGGTCTATATGGCAGATATTCCTAATTGTACTCCGATCGGAACCGAAATAGGCAAGGATGTCAGGGGGATGAGGAACACGAGGCTCAATTAAACTCACTGCTTAAAGTCTCAGTGAAATCTAGAAATAAATACACCTGTTATGGCCTTAGGACTCAATACCAGGAGATCGGCTATACCTAAATATACTCCCATCGGGACCGAAATTGCCATGGATATTAAGGGGCTTAGAGAAACTCAATATCTCAATATAGTCGCATGTGGAACATACTCGGTTTGTATGTCTAGCGCATTTCACTGTAACAAATTTCAACGAAATCGGGGTTATATACGCCTGTTAGGGAACTTAAACTCCACACCGGGAGATGGATGTATATGCCGTCCAGCGCATCCCTCAAAAAGAATTTTAAAATAGTCATAGTTTTCGGCAAAATTTGCTAATTTTATTGCTATTCAAAGGATTTTAGCCCTTCCCACAGAAAGCTGGACTGGCTTCGCTAATGATGGCAGTTATACCTAAATCTAGTCTGATCGGGACCATATTTGGAACGGATGTCGAGAGGTATAATAGAACTCATCGTTTAAAATTTCAGCAAAATCAGTTAATAGAGGAGGCTTTTGTGGTCTTCAGATCATAAATCGCCATATTCGTATTTATTGCAGCCATAACCCAATATAGGCCGATCTGGACCCTATTCGGTGCTGATATCGGGAGTCTCAATACAACCCACCGTTTAAAATTTGAGCAAAATCGGGTAAAAATGTCTCTTTTATAGGCTTAAAACCCTATACCGGAAGATAGGTCCATAAGTTAGCTATACCTAAATATACTTCGATCGGGATCAAAATTTCCAAGGATGTCAAGGGGCCTAAAGGAATTATGTGTTTAAAATTTTAACAAAATCGGATTTTTTAATCCGCACCTTTCATGGACTCAAGATCCTGAATCGAAAGATCGGTCTATATGACAGCTATATCCAAATATCAATACTCAATTATTAAAGAGGCCACTGTGGTGCAGGCATTAGTTTGCCGGCCTCTGACGCTGAACGCCTGGGTTCGAGTCCAGGCGAGAACATCAGAAAAAATGTTCAGCTGTTGTTATCCCCTCCTGGCGACATTTGTAAGGTACTTTGCCATGTAAAAACTATCCCAAAGAGGTGTCGCACTGCGGCACGCCGTTCGGACTTGGCTATAATAAAGTGTTTGGTATAACTTCCATCATCGGTGGTATGTATGGTGGAAATCGATGTATAACCTAATGTGGCTCCTATATAAAACGATTTAACATCTTAGGCCCATGGAAGCCGCAATTGTTATCAGATTTTGCATGTAGTGTTTTATTATTACTTCCAAAAACCATGTCAAGAACGGTCCAAATCATTGTATAACCTGATATAGCTCCCGATTAGTCTTCTATGGCCTCTGGATCCATTAATTCTTGGCTGGTTTGGTAGACATTTAGTTCAACTTAGTTCATTATGGAAATTCTAACAGAATCCATGGTGATGGGTTGTCAAGATTAGGTCTGGTCGAACTTAGCTCGTTTTTACTTGTTTCTAGTTAATTTTTACTTGTTTTAATTAACAGGATCCCTGGTTCATATCAGTGTTCTAAATTTCGGCAAAATAGGGTAACAAATGAGGCTTTTATAAACTCGCTGTATAACCTGATATGGCACCGATATAAACCGATTTGATATCTAGAGCCCCTGGAAGCCGCTTGCTGTCCGATTTGCCTGAAATTTTGTATTTAGCGTTTTGTTACGAATTCCAAGAACAGTGCTAAGTACGGTCCGAATCGGTATATAACCTGATACAGCTCCCATATAAACCGATCTCCCGATTAGTCCTCTACTGTCCTAGATGCTTCAGTTCTTGGCTCATTTTACAGAAATTTTGACTGTTAAGTACACATATGTCCTTCAACTAAGTTCAATTATGGAAATATTTAGCAACATTGTGGTGGTGAGTTGCAAAGTTTCGGTCTGGCCGAACTTAGTACGTTTTTACTTGTTTTTAATTAATTTTCGGTGCGGCATATATCCTTCAGACTGTTTTGCAGAAAAGTATCCACAGGGTTGCAAACTTTTTAAATGGTTAAGGTACCATGGATTGTTTCACATCATATATAATAAAATTTTTTAGCACTTTTTTCATTCACTCTTTAAAGCTATTTTTATGAACTTTTCCTACTATTTAATTAATTTATTTAAATATTTTTTTTTAATTAATTGCAATGTATTTTTTTGGTATTTTTGTTTTTTTCTGTTTTTATTTTTTTTTTTTTTTTTTTTGTTTATTACATTTTAATTTTCACTTATATTCCACAAAAAAAATAGGTTTTTAATTTTTTATATTATTAAGGATTTATTTATTAAATATGTATTTTAAATTTCTTTTAAGCTCACTCACTTTTCTTTTCCAATTTAGAAACGCCCACAGCATACACCTGTCGCTCTGGTTAATTTAACGCGATGAACATTCATTCAGAACATATAAAATTATGCGAAAGTACCACAATTATTCAAATTCATAACCCTTGTTTCTTTAACTTCAAGCGAAATGGGCATGTGTAAATGTTTGTTTCACTTGTAGGCACACTTTTACACACACACACGCGCGCAAACGCAAAAAAACAAAACAAAACATCGAGTTTAGGCGTTTTTGTTCTCTTGTTATCGTTGGCCTGCTGCGGGGCAAACTGATCTTAAAACCGCTATAGACGCAAAAACAAGTGCGCTGGTGTTAGTGGTGGTGGTGGTCTTACACAGAGTATTTGAGAACTCATTCACCAGCAACAAAAACAAAAACCGTCGGTTTGGGGGCTAAGCGACAAAAATCGAGCTCAGGTATTGCGGCAACACGTTAAAACGCCTCAATAGTTCGCTGTAAACTGAAATACCATCTTAACAGAGCAACAAGTGGGAGCTCCATGACTAGAAAGAACGGCAACATCGACAGCGGCAGACATAGCAGAAATAGCGACGGCAGCAGCAGCAGCAGCTCCTCAGAGCACTGCACAATCGGCAAACAAACAAACACACACACACACACACACACACTCACCAATTCATCTCCCCCCAACCATGGCACTTGATAAACAATACCAGCAACGGGAAAAAGTAAACAATACTATGGCCAAAATGGTAAAAAAAAACCAACAACGAAAAACAGCACACACAGCAAAATCAACAAGACGTGGACTAGCAGGGCATTGGCGGAAGACAGACAATAACAACAAAAACAAGAAAACAACCGGTTTTCAGTAGACTTTTTAAGTGCGGCCTGATAGTGCAGGTGTAATTTGAGTATCATAAATGCGGTTTAAGAAAGAGCATGGAGCATAATTCATTCAAAATACTCTCAAGGGGAGATTTTATGAAAGAAGAGAGCAACAGAGACTTCAGGTTAACAGTAGACATTAAAACGGTTGAATCGGTTAACAGGGTTCTGTTAGATGCTCTCAACTCATTGGAATTTATGAAAGAATGAAACCGGTCTATTGGTAATGGGAGAGGGAGAGTCAAAGAGAGCACTTGTGCTCTCATGTGTCTCAGTTAGACGGCGAAATTTTACTAAATAGAGTTGTTTACCATGTGCATCAACAGTTCGATGCCATTGCAGTTAACAGTTTTTCCATTGTCTTTGAATGTGTTTGTTGGTTATTTCAGTCATGACGGATGGAAAATCGAAAATTGTTGTCGAAGATCAGTTACACCGCTTGCAGTTTCCCGTTGTATAATACCCAAATTGATGGGGTAGATACATATATCTTTGGCTTAATTGTAAGAAAGTGTCAAGGTGAATGGGGAGAAAAATTACTTTATCGGCTTATTTGGTGCAGTATGACATAAACACCAAACAATTTTAAGATTCAATATAGATTTTCATGTGTTTATTATACTCACTATCGAAAAATGGGGGAATATTAATCTAGATTGTCTTTAAACTCTAAGACGATATTGTCATGTCCGTTCGTCCGTTCCTCCGTCTGTCGTTTTCAATCACGCTGCAAGCTATGACAAGTAAAAACGTGCCAAGGGAATCAGTACTATGCCTTGTAAAACTTCTCTCCAAAGAGGTGTCGCACTGCGGCACGCCGTTCGGACTCGGCTATAAAAAGGAGGCCCCTTATCATTGACCTTAAATTTGAATCGGACTGCACTGCATTGATATGTGGGAAGTTTGCCCCTATTCCTTAGTGGAATGTTCATGGGCAAAATTTGCAATACCTCACAAATATTGCCAGCATTAGGAGTAGAAAATCACCACTGAAAATTTGTTCTGATGGTCTTTCCAGGATTCGAACCCAAGCGTTCAGTGTCATAGGCGGACATGATAACCTCTGCGCTACGGGACCCTAATGACATGATCTTACAATCGACCGCATGTGATACGATCTGTATGACGTCTGGAGCCGTTGGACTGGAGGATAGGTAGAGGTTAAACAGTTCCGCTGATATCTCCACGCCTTGGGGCATTCCCTGTTTCACTATATGGTGTTTCGATTTCTTAGCCCTAATTCCACAAATGACTGGCGACCATACAGATAATTAGCGAATCAGGGTTTCAGGTCTGGCTGGAGGGACGTGTTGGCGATATGTCGAATGCCTATCACATGGCATGGGCTGATTGAAGTCACGCCAAAGGTGTGCGTGCTGTTGTCGTGCTATGCAGTCTTTCAAATCCATGCTGATGCTTGGCGAATGGAAATTCTCTAACGAGGCTGGATAGGAGTAATGCTTCAAGCGTCTTGGCTACTGATGAGAAAAGGGAGGGAGGATCTGTACGACTCCCCCAAACTCCGGTTCTTTCCAGGCTTCAGTGCCAGGAGAGTGATCCAGACATCGGGAACTATAAGGGTGTTCAAAGATAGGTTGAAGACGGTAGAAAAGTACTCAATTCCAGGTAGATCCTGATTCTTCTGCATCAGTGTAGAGATACCATCGTGGCCCAATGCCTTGGATGATTTGAAGCCAAGAATAATATTCGTAACTTCGTCCACGGTAAATAGTGATGACTGTCCATCGGCTCGGAGAACACGGATACGGCGAATGGCTCTCCTCCTAGCGCTGTCACTCTTGGGATGTACAATAAATTGACGGTTGAACAACCTGGCGCACCTCTTCGGATCAGTCACGGTTATGTCGCCAAAGTGACTGAGGTCCTGTCGTTAAGTTTGGAGATGGGCTATATCGGACTATATCTTGATATAGCCCCCATATAGACCGATCCGCCGATTTAGGGTCTTGTGCCCATAGAAGCCAAATTTATTATACGATTTTGCTGAAATTTGAGACAGTGAGTTGTGTTAGGCTAGCCGACATCGGTATAGACCGATCTCTCGACAAGGTCTTGAGCCATTAGAAGGCGCATTTATTGTCCGACTCAGCCAAAAATTGGGACAGTGATTTGTGATAGGCTTTTCAACATCATTCGTCATTTGGTCCAGATCGGTCTAGATTTGGATATAGCTGCCATATAGACCGATCTCTCGATATAAGGTTAGGTCATAAAAGGCGCATTTATTGTCTGATGTCGCCGAAATTCGGGACATTGAGTTGTGTTAGGCTTTTCTACAGATTTCTGCAATTTAGCTCAGATCGGTCCAGATTTGGATATAGCTGCCATATAGACCGATCTCTCGATTTAAGCTATTGGGCCCATAAAAGGGGCATTTATTTTCCGATTTCGCCGAAATTTTTGACAATGACTTGCGTTAGGCTTTTCGACAAATTTCTTCCATTTGACCTAGATGGGTCCAGATTTGGGTATAGCTGCCATATAGAGCGATCTATCGTTTTAAGGTTTTGGCCCCATAAAAGGCGCATTTATTGTCCGACTTCGCCGAAATTTGGGACAGTTAGCTGTGTTAAGCCCTCCAACATTCGTCTTCAATTTGGATATGGACCGATCTCTTCATTAAAGGTTTTGGGCCCTTAAAAGGCGCATGTATTTTCCGATTTCGCCGAAATTTGGGACAGTGAGTTGTGTTAGGCTTTTCAACAAATATCTGCAGTTGGGCTCAGATCGGTACAGATTTGGATAAAGCTGCCATATAGACCGATCTCTCGATTAGGAGCCCATAAAATATGCATTTTTTGTTCGATTTCGCCGAAATTTATGCAGTGATTTGTGTTAGGTCCTTCGATATCTTTTTATATCCTCCACCATAGGCTGGGGGTATAGTAATTTCGTCATTCTGTTTGTAACTACTTGAAATATTCGTCTGAGACCCCATAAAGTTTTTATATATTCTTGATCGTTATGACATTTTACGTCGATCTAGCCATGTCCGTCCGTCTGTCCGTCCGTCGGTCTGTCTGCCCGTTCGTCCGTCGGTCTGTCTGTCGAAAGCAATTCTTATCCGATTCGAAAGAAATTTTGCGCGATGTGTTTTGTTATGATATCCAACAACTGTGCCTGGATTGGTTCAAATCGGTTCATGTTTTGATATAGCTGCCCTATATACCGATCTTGGGTCTTGACTTCTTGAGTCTCTAGAGGGCGCAATTCTTATCCGATTGGAATGAAATTTTGCACGACGTGTTTATTTGTGATATCCGAGAATTGTGCAAAGTATGATTGAAATCGGTTCATAACCTGATAAAGCTGCCATATAAACCGATCTTAGTCTTGATTCCTTCAGCCTCTAGAGGGCGCAATTCTTATCCGATTTTAATACAATTTTGTACGATGTGTTTCGCTATGACTTCCAACAACTGTGCTGAATAAGATTCAAATCGGTTCATAACCTGATACAGCTGTCATATAAACCGATCTTGGGTCTTGACTTCTTGAGCCTCTAGCGTGCGCAATTCTTATCCGATTGGAATGAAACTTTGCACGACGTGTTTCGCTATGACTTCCATCAACTGTGCTAAATTAGGTTCAAATCGGTCAATAACCTGATATAGCTGCCATATAAACCGATCTTGAATCTTGACTTCTTGTGCCACTAGAGGGCGCACTTCTTATCTGATTTGAATTTAATTTTGCACGAAGTATTTTGTTATGATATCCAACAACTGTATTAAGTATGGTTCAAATCGGACCATAACCAGATAT
Organism: Stomoxys calcitrans; assembly: GCF_963082655.1. Lineage (NCBI taxonomy): Eukaryota > Metazoa > Arthropoda > Insecta > Diptera > Muscidae > Stomoxys > Stomoxys calcitrans. Next base: position 44,674,301 of record NC_081553.1, on the reverse strand, counting down.
AACTGCCATATAAACCGATCTGGTTACTTGACTACCTGAGCTTCTAGAGGGCGCAATTACTATCCGATTTGGCTGAACTTTTACTTGACGTATTTTATTATGACTTTCAACAATTGTGCCAAGCAAGGTTCAAATCGGTTCATAACCTGATAGAGCTGCCATATCAAACGATCTGGGATCTAGACTTCTGGAGCCTCTAGAGGTCGCAAGTATTATCCGATTTGCCTGAAATTTTGTACGACCGATCCTCTCATGACCATCAAAAAACGTGTTTTTTATGGTCTGAATCGGTCTATGGCCTGATACAGCTCCCATATAAATCGATCTCTCTATTTTACTTCTTAAGCCCCCAAAGGGCACAATTCTTATTCGAATGGGCGGACATTTTATACAGGTCTCCAACATATAATTGTGGTCCGAACCGGACCTTATCTTGATATCGCTCTAATAGCCGAGGAAATCTTTTCTTTTATCCATTTTTTTGCCTAAGAAGAAATGCCGGGAAAAGAACTCGACAAATGCGATCCATGGTGGAGGGTATGTAAGATTCGGCCCGGCAGAACTTAGCACGCTTTTACTTGTTTCAATTTGGTTCTGATTGGTCCAAATTGGACCGATACGATCTGCCGATTTAAGGTTTTGCGCCCATAAATGACGCATTTATTGATCGATTTAGCTGAAATTTGGGACCGTGCGATGTGTTGAGTCCTTCGACATCTTTCTTCGATTTGGCCCAGATCGATTAAGATTTGGATATAGCTGCCATATAGACCGATCTCTCGATTTAAGGTTTTGGGCCCATAAAAGGCGCATTTATTTACCGATGTCTCCCTAAATTTAGAACAGTGAGTTGTGTTAGGCTCTTCGACATTTCTGTGCAACTTGGCCTAAATCGGTCGAGATGTCGATATAGCTACCATATAGACCGATCACTCGATTGGAGGTCAAGACCTCATAAAAGGCGCATTTATTGTCCGATTTCGCCGAAATTTGGGACAGTGAGTTTTCTTAGGCTTTTCGGTATCATTCATTGATTTGGGTCATATCGGTCCAGATTTGGATATAGCTGCCATATAGACCAATCTTTTGAATTAAAGTTTTGGCACCATAAAAGGCGCATTTATTGTAAGATTTTGCCGAAATTAAGGACAGTGAGTTTTGTTAGGGCCTTCGATATTTCTCTTTGAATTAGCCCAGATCGGTCCAGACTTGGATATAGTTGCCATATAGACCGATTTCTCGATTTAACGTCTTGGGCTCATAAAAAGCGCATTTATATTCCGATTTCGCTCAAATTTGACACAGTGACTTATGTTATGCTTTTGGACATCCATATCGTATATGGTTCATATCGGTCTATATACCTAAAAGACCAATATTTTGTTTTACAAAATTGAACAGTGACTTGTTTTTATTAAACCACTCAATGTGGATGCTGAATTTGCTCCAAATCGCACCATATATCGATATAGCTGTTATGGGGACGTAAATTTTGCATTTTTCACCGGATTATGATGAAAGGTGGTTTACATATATACCCGAGGTGGTGGGCACCTGAAGTTCGGCCCGGCCAAACTTGACCGCCTTTTTGCATGTTTTTTTGTATTTTCCCATTTCTTTTCGTGTTAACATTTTCTAGAAATTTTGTATCTCTGATTTTTTTCCCAATAGATCATTTATGGGATTTATTGTTTAAAATTTATAAGGACAAAACGACTCGTTTGCCACAAAAACGAGTCATTCAAAGCATGTGTGCCCTAATAAAAGCCTAAATTGTGCTGAATAACAAGTAAAAAGGCGTTAAGTTCGGCCGGGCCGAACTTTGGATACCCACCACCTCAGGTATATATGTAAACCACCTTTCATCAAAATTCGGTGAAAATTTCATACCTTATGACCCATATCAGATATATCAAAACATGTTCCGATTTGGACCAAATACTAATAAGTACAGTAGCTATATCTAAAAATTAACCGATCTGAACCATATACGACACGGATGTTGAAAAGCCTAACATAAGTTACTATGTAAAATTTTAGTGAAATTGGATTATAAATGCGCTTTTTATGGGGCAAAGACTTTAAATCGAGAAATCGGTCTACATGGCAGCTATATTCAAATCTGGAACGATCTGGGCAAAATTGAAAAAGGACGTCGAAGAGCCTAACCAAACTCACTGTCTCACATTTCTGCGACATCGGACAATAAATGCGTCTTTATGGCCCCAAAACCTAAAACCTAGATATCGGTCTATATGGCAGCTATATCTAAATTTGGACCGATCTGTGCGATATTGCAGATGTATGTCAATGGGCTTAACTTAACTCACTGTCCCAAATTTCGGCGACATCGGCCAATAAATGAGCATTTTATGGGCCCAAAACCTTAAATCAAGAAATCGGTCTATATAGCAGCTATATCCAAAGCTAAACCGATCTGGGCCAAATTGAAGAAAGATGTCGAGGGGCCTAACGCAACTCACTGTCCCAAATTTCAGCAAAATCGGGTAATAAATGTGGCTTTTATGGGCCTAACACCATAAATCGGAGGATCGGTCTATATGGCAGCTATATCCAAATCTGAACCGATCTGGGCCAAATTGACAAAGGATGTTGAAGGGACTAACACAACTCACTGTCCCGAATTTCAGTGGAATCGGATAAAAGATGTGGCTTTTATGGCCCTTAGACCCTAAATCGGACGGTCGGTCTATATGGCAGCTATATCCAAATCTGAACCGATCTGAGTCAAATTGACGAAGGATGTCGAAGGGCCTAACAAAACTCACTGTACCAAATTTTAGCAAAATCGGGTAATAAATGTGGCTTTTATGGGCCTAACACCATAAATCGGAGGATCGGTCTATATGGCAGCTATATCCAAATCTGAACCGATCTGGGCCAAATTGACAAAGGATGTCGAAGGGCCTAACACAACTCACTGTCCCGAATTTCAGTGGAATCGGATAAAAGATGTGGCTTTTATGGCCCTTAGACCCTAAATCGGAGGGTCGGTCTATATGGCAGCTATATCCAAATCTGGACCGATCTGAGCCAAATTGACGAATGATGTCGAAGGGCCTAACAAAACTCACTGTCGCAAATTTCAGCAAAATCGGATAATAAGTGTGGCTTTTATGGGCCTAAGACCCTAAATCGGCGGATCGGTCTATATGGGGGCTATATTAAGATATAGTCCGATATAGCCCATCTTCGAACTTAACCTGCTTATGGACAAAAAAAAGAATCTGTGCAAAATTTCAGCTCAATATCTCAATTTTTAAAGACTGTAGCGTGATTTCAACAGACAGACGGACAGACGGACAGACGGACGGACATGGCTAGATCGTCTTAGATTTTTACGCTGATCAAGAATATATATACTTTATAGGGTCGGAAATGGATATTTCGATGTGTTGCAAACGGAATGACAAAATGAATATACCCCCATCCTTCGGTGGTGGGTATAAAAATAGCCTGAACACAGGACACGTTACCATTCTCATTCTGGCCCGGCCGAACATGACGCCTTTTTATTTGTTTCGTTTACAATTTATAAGGGCAAAACGACTCGTTTGCCCCAAAAACGAGTCATTCAAAGCATGTGAGCCCTAATAAAAGCCTAAATTGTGCTGAATAAACATAGCCTTAACAAGGGACACGTTACCATTATCATTATAACGATTTCTAATGCGATACACAAAACTTTTGTTTACTTTGAGGTGTTAAAGTTCGCCAACAATAGTAGCTTGTGATTTTCCCGCCGGTTGAGATTTTCCAGCCAAATCCAAGCCAAATGAACGAATGCAATAATTATGAATAATTTTCTATTTAAGTAAACTCAGCTTCAAATACTATGGGTGTTCGTTTAACAATAGAATTAGCTGTCGATAAAACAAATATTAGGTTGCCCAAAAAGTAATAGCGGATTTTTTAAAAGAAAGTAAATGCATTTTTAATAAAGATTAGAATGAACTTTAATCAAATATACTTTTTTTATACTTTTTTTCTAAAGCAAGCTAAAAGTAACAGCTGATAACTGACAGAAGAAAGAATGCAATTACAGAGTCACAAGCTGTGAAATAATTTGTCAACGCCGACTATATGAAAAATCCGCAATTACTTTTTGGGCAACCCAAGTATGTAGCTGTCATTTCTATTTTGACAGATATATCAATGCAAACTTGATAGCTACCCTGTTTACATTCAAGTCAAATGTTTTATGGTCCAAATTGGTCTACGACCTTTGCACAGATTCTTTTTTTTTGTCCATAAGCAGGTTAAGTTGGAAGATGGGCTATATCGGACTATATCTTGATATAGCCCCCATATAGACCGATCTTCCAATTTAGGGTCATAGGCCCATAAAAGCCACATTTATTATCCGATTTTGCTGAAATTTGGGACAGTGAGTTATGTTAGGCCCTTCGACATCCTTCGACAATTTGGCATATATCGGTCCAGATTTTGATATAGCTGCCATATGGACCGATCCTCCAATTTAGGGTCTTAGGCGCAAAAAAGCTACATTTATTATCCGATTTGGCTGAAATTTGGGACAGTGCGTTGTCCTCGGCCCTTCGACATCCTCCTTCAATATGGCTCAGATTGGTTCAGATTTGGATATAGCTGCCATATAGACCGATCCTCCGATTTAGGGTCTTGGGCCCATAAAAGCCACATTTATTACCCAATTTTGCTGAAATTTGGGATCGTAAGTTGTTTTAGGCCCTTCGACATCCTTCGTCAATATGGCTCAGATTGGTTCAGATTTGGATATTGCTGCCATATAGACCGACCCTCCGATTTAGGGTCATAGGCCCATAAAAGCTACATTTACACTTGATAGCTACCCTGTCTACATTCAAGTCAAATGTTTTATGGTCCAAATTGGTCTACCACCTAATGCAGCTCCCTTCTGATGTAACTTCTTCTGATGTAACTTCATTCTGATGTAAGTTCTTGAAAACCAATTTTGATGCAACTTCTTGAGAACCTGGAGACCGCAATTCCTTTTTCGTTAAGATTTTTTCTAGTTTCCCCATTGTTATCTCCAGTCATAATAACAATCAATATTGCAACACAATCAATACAAAAATGACCCCATTACCAACAACAAAACGCTTTTGAAACTCTATAACCCCACGAAATATTATAATTGCCACCAAAAATAAATTATTAACAAAAAATCTCAATACTAGGCAATGCAATGCCAAGCATTGCACTACACTGCACATGTGTTCTAATTTCTAAACTCCCAATTACAGCAATATAAATTATTAGCACACACTGTCATATGCGACATCGTTACAAAACGACCGACATAAATACTGTGGCAGTGGCAAGAAAAACCATTTTTATGGTAATAACCAGTTTCAGGTTTCAAAAAATTATAATGAAGCCAAAATAAAAACGCAACGCACACAATTTTTGATTTACAATCTCTGCAAGAAAAAAAGCAAAAAAAAAAATAAAATAAAAAAAAAACAAGTTAAAAAGGAAAAAAACAGCATACTTCCCTGCAAATAATCGACACAATGCAATGGAAAAGAAACCTGCAAAAAAATTTACTCACAAAGTATAGAACTGAATATTGTGTCAAACAATTGAATGTTTGTGGCGCATGGTCGAGGAACACTTGTTCGTTAGTTGCGCAGGCGCACTAAATCCAAAATGCTGAGGGTCGCTATTGTTGTACTCTGTTGGCCATATGGTGGCTATCATAAGTTTTGCCTTTTTATTATATTTGGCACATAACGTAAACTTAAAACTTTTTTCGTTGGCTAAAAATTCTGAGCATAGGTATTCATATCAATCTGATGTAATGGGCAAAGGTTTGGAGGCTATCTTAGATTAGTAGAACAAAGATTTTTGGAAATTTAGACTGTTGTAGGAAGAAAGGATGTCATTTAATCATCTAGAGAAAAGGGAGGAACTGAATTGTGGGACACCCCATTTGTATTTATGCAGCAATTTCTCTGCTTCGGACTCCCACAATGCCGCTATCTTATAAAGGGTGATTTTTTTGAGGTTAGGATTTTCATGCATTAGTATTTGACAGATCACGTGGGATTTCAGACATGGTGTCAAAGAGAAAGATGCTCAGAATGCTTTGACATTTCATCATGAATAGACTTACTAACGAGCAACCCTTGCAAATCATTGAATTTTATTACCAAAATCAGTGTTCGGTTCGAAATGTGTTCATTCACCGTAACGTTGCGTCCAACAGCATCTTTGAAAAAATACGGTCCAATGATTCCACCAGCGTACAAACCACACCAAACAGTGCATTTTTCGGGATGCATGGGCAGTTCTTGAACGGCTTCTGGTTGCTCTTCACTCCAAATGCGGCAATTTTGCTTATTTACGTAGCCATTCAACCAGAAATGAGCCTCATCGCTGAACAAAATTTGTCAAAATTTCGAACCGAACACTGATTTTGGTAATAAAATTCAATGATTTGCAAGCGTTGCTCGTTAGTAATTCTATTCATGATGAAATTTCAAAGCATACAGAGCATCTTTCTCTTTGACACCATGTCTGAAATCCCACGTGATCTGTCAAATACTAATGCATGAAAATCCTAACCTCAAAAAAATCACCCTTTATTAGAATCGTCATTTGGATGCTAGAAGGACCTTGAAAATTTAATTGAAATTTTATTAAATGTTGTATGGTAATACATAAACTCAAAATTTAGAATTTTTATACTCACCACCGACGGATGGGGGTATATTCATTCTGTCATTCCGTTTGCAACACATCGCGATATCCATTTCCGACCCTTGATCAGCGTAAAAATCTAAGACGATCTAGACATGTCCGTTCATCTGTCCGTCTGTCTGTTGAAATCACGCTACAGTCGTCAAAAATAGAGATATTAAGCTGAAACATTGCATAGATTCTTTTTTTGTCCACAACCAGGTTAAGTTCGAAGATGGGCTATATCGGACTATATCTTGATATAGCCCCCATATAGACCGATCCGCCGATTTAGGGTCTTAGGCCTATAAAAGCCACATTTATTATCCGATTTTGCTGAAATTTGGGAGAGTGAGTTGTGTTAGGCCCTTCGACACCCTTCATCAATTTGGCCCAGAGCGGTCCAGATTTGGATATAGCTGCCATATAGACCGATCCTCAGATTTAGGATTTTAGGCCTATAAAAGCCACATTTATTATCCGATTTTGCTGAAATTTGGGACAGTGCGTTATCTTAGGACCTTCGACATCCTCCGTTAATATGGCTCAGATCGGTTCAGATTTTGATATAGCTGCCATATAGACCGATCCTCCAATTTAGGGTCTTAGGCCCAAAAAAGCTACATTTATTATCCGATTTGGCTGAAATTTGGGACAGTGAGTTGTGTTAGACCCTTCAACATCCTCCATCAATTTGGCTCAGATCGGTCCAGATTTGGTTATAACTGCCATTTAGGCCGATCCTCCGATTTAGGGCCTTAGGCCCATACAAGCCACATTTATTATCCGACTTTGCGAAAATTTGGGACAGGGAGTTGTGATAGGCCCTTCGACATCCTTCATCAATTTCACTCAGATCGGTCCAGATTTGAATATAGCTGCCATATAGACCGATCTCTCGGTTTGAGGTTTTGGACCCATAAAAGGCGCATTTATTGTTCGATGTCGCTGAAATTTAGGACAAAGAGTTATGTTAAGCCCCTCCACATATTTCTGCAATTTGGTCTAGATCGATCAAGATTTGCATATAGCTGCCATATAAACAGATCTCTCGATTTAAAGTCTTGGCCCTACAAAAGGCGCATTTTTAACCCAAATTTTTTTTTTAATCCCTGAAATTTGACACACTGACTTATGTTATGCTTTTCGATATCCGTTTCCTATATATATTTCAGATCGGCTATATCTATAGACCGGCTATATCAGCTATATCTATTTTAAGATACAGCTACTAAAAAGAACAATATTTTGTTATATACAATTGAACAATGACTTTTACTTATTAGTATTTGCTCCAAATCGGAGCATATATTGATATAGCTGCTATGGGGCATAAGGTATAAATTTTGCACCGGATTTTGACGAAAGGTGGTTTACATATATATCCGAGGTGGTGGGTATCCAAAGTTCGGCCCGGCCGAACTTAAGGCCTTTTTACTTGTTTTTATGAAAATTTGATTTTGAAAAAAATATATTTCTATATTTAGTTATAAACATTTTCCTAAATCATGACTATGTCAAATATACCAGTTTCTCGTTTATTTTATTTATTTTCTCAAAGCTTTTTATGAGCTTCATAAAAATATTAAAATATTTTCCCCCAATGTTTTGAATTATTATGCACTAAAAAGCTAACTGCAACTTATTGTCAACCCCTTTGTTTTCAATGTTTTCCATTGTCGACCACCATCACCATGATGATGTGTAGTATTCTCCTAATGAAGTGAATTATTAGAAGAGTTTATAAGTCATAAAAGTTGGTTGACTAAAAAAAAAAATGACAAAAATAAAACAACATCGTAAAACAGCAGTGTGGCCGACTGGGTGGCTGCTTCATTGTTGTTAATGATATCAAATTCAAAATTATGTCCAGCTAATTACTTACATGGGCTTTTGGGTGTCCAAGCAAACCAAAACAAAACAAACAAACTGAAAATAAAGATAATAAAAAAAATACAAAATAACAGAAAATACCACAAGAGCGAGCCTTGTGACACAGCTATGACACATACACACACAACAGACATTGTGTGCGCTTGTCTCTTAAGTCTTTTGATTATCCGCAAACGCACAATGCATTGGTTGGGTTACAACTGCTGCCTCTGTTAAAACATTAAAATTTTGATAGCTGGCGAAAAACAAAAGCTTTAATTTGATTACATTTAATATGAGAATGGGAGGAATAAAGCGGCTTACTTGTAATTGGGGTTTTAAAAGCTTATACAAAGAGATAATCCCATAAATAATCTATTGAGAGAAAAATCAGAGATACAAAGTTTGTGGAAAATATTAACATGAAAAGAAATAGGAAAATAAAAAAAAAAAACAAGTAAAAAGGCGTTAAGTTCGGCCGAATACCCACCACCTCGGGTATATATGTAAACCACCTTTCATCAAAATCCGGTGAAAAATGCATACCTTATGGCCCATAGCAGCTATATCGAAATATGTTCCGATTTGGACCAAATACAAGTACAAGCCATTGTTCAATTGTGTATAACAAAATATTGGTCTTTCTAGCAGTTATATCTAAAAATAAACCGATCTGAACCATATACGACAGGGATGTCAAAAAGCTTAACATAAGTCACTGTGTCAAATTTCAGTGAAATCGGACTACAAATGCGACTTTTATGGCCCCAAAACCTTAAATCGAGAGATCGGTCTATATGGCAGCTATATTCAAATCTGCACCGATCTAAGCCAAATTGAAGAGGTATGTCCGAATACCTAGGACAACTCACTATCCCAAATTTCGACGACATCGGACAATAAATGCGCCTTTTATGGCCCCAAAGCCATATTCCGAGAGATCGGTCTATATGACAGCTATATCCAAATCTGAACCGATCTAAGCCAAATTGAAGAAGATCGTCGAAGGTCCTAACATAACTCAATGTCCCAAATTTTGGCAACATCGGATAGTAAATGCGACTTTTATGGGCCCAAAACTTTAAATCGAGAGATCGGACTATAGGGCAGCTATATCCAAATCTGGGCCGCTTTGGACCAAGTTGCAGAAAAATGTCGAAGAACCTAACACAACTCACTGTATTAAATTTCGATGAAATCGGATTATAAATGCGCCTTTTAAGGACCCAAAACCTTAAATGAAGAGATCGGTCCATATGACAGCTATATTCAAATCTGCACCGATCTTAGCCAAATTGAAGAAAGATGTCGAAGAGACTAACACAACTTACTGTTCTAAATATCGGCGATATTGGACAATAAAAGCGCCTTTTATGGGCTCAAAACTTCAAATCGAGAGATCGGTCTATATGGCAGCTATATCCAAGTCTGAACCGATCTGAGCCATATTCACAAAGGATGTCGAAGGGCCTAAGACAACTCATTGTCCCAAATTTGAGCAAAATCGGATAATAAATGTGGCCTTTATGACCTAAGACCCTAAACCTGAGGATCGGTCTATATGGCAGCTATATCCAAATCTGAACCAATCTGGGCCAAATTGACGAACGATGTCGAAAGGCCTAACACAACTCACTGTCCCAAATTTCAGCGAAATCGTATAATAAATGTGGCTTTTATTGGCCTAAGACCCTAAATCGGCGGATCGGTCTATATGGGAGCTATATCATGATATAGTCCGATATAGTCCATCTTAGAACTCAACCTGCTTATGGACAAAAAAAATATTCTGTGCAAAGTTCCAGCTTAATATCTCTATTTTTGAAGACAGTAGCGTGATTTCAACAGACAGACGGACGGACATGTCTAGATCGTCTTAGATTTTTACGCTGATCAAGAATATATATACTTTATAGGGTCGGAAATGGATATTTCGAGGTATTGCAAACGAAATGACAAAATTAATATACCCCCATCCGTCGGTGGTGGATGTCGAAAAGCCTAACATAAGTCACTGTGTCAAATTTCAGTGAAATCGGATTATAAATGCGCCTTTTATGGCCCCAAAACCTTAAATCGAGAGATCGGTCCATATGACAGCTATATCCAAATCTGGACCGATATTAGTCAAATTGAAGAAGAACGTCGAAGAGCCTAACACAACTCACTGTCCCAAATATCAACGAAGTCGGATTATAAATGCGCCTTTTAAGGACCCAAAACCTTAAATCGAGAAATCGGTCCATATGACAGCTGTATTCAAATCTGGACCGATCTGGGCCAAATTGAAGAAGGATGTCGAAGGTCCAAACACAACTCACTGTTCCAAATATCGGCGACATGGGACAATAAATGCGCCTTTTATGGGCTGAAAACTAAAAAACGGAGGATCGGTCTATATGGCAGCTATATTCAAATCTGGACCGATCTGTGCCATATTGGAGAAGTATGTCGAGGGCCTTAACTTAACTCACTTTCCCAAATTTCGGCAACATCGGACAATAAATGCGCTTTTCATGGGCTCAAAACTTAAAATCGAGAGATCGGTCTAAATGGCAGATATATCCAAATCTGGACCGATGTGGGCCAAATTGACGAAGAATGTCGAAGGTCCTAACACAACTCACTTTTCCAAATATCGGCGACATTGGACAATAAATGCGCCTTTCATGGGCTCGAAACTTAAAATCGGAGGATCGGTCTATATGGCAGCTATATCTAAATCTGGACCGATCTGTGCCATATTGCAGAAGTAAGTCGAGGGCCTTTACTTAACTAACTGCCCCAAATTTCGGCGGAATCGGACAATAAATGCGCCTTTTATGAGCCCAAAGCCTTACATCGAAAGATCGGTCTATATGGCAGC
>NC_081553.1:44620358-44660358 GCF_963082655.1 Stomoxys calcitrans | reverse complement strand
AAATACTTAAACAAAATAAAATTCCCTATAAAATTACCGCCAAAAGTATGAACATTTTGATTATGGTCATTTAATCCTGCAATCCTTACATTAGAAATGGCAAAAATACATATCTACCCGTTTAGAACCTAACAACTAAACTACGAAATATGCTGGCGGCACCTTCTAACCGTGAATGATGCCAATGCTGCTGCTGTGAAGTGAACAGCAAAGTGTTTATTTTCTTGTGGCACCTCACACAACTCACTTGCACTCAGAGTCACTAAGCACAGCATAGCACCAGACATGGTGCACAGTTAAGCTGCAGATCCAGATCCAGATCGAGTTTCTTTTCGGTGAGATCGTTAATTCAATTTGAATATTCAAAGGTGTGCGACACATTCGTGACTTGTTATTGCTGCGCTTAGCACTGCAAAATGAAACGAAAACAACTTAGAAAACCCGACACTTTAAGGTCTTGTATAGATGCCAGTCCGTCTGTGTGCCAAAAACACCGTCCGTCTTAGTGTCTGGATGAATTGTTACGCTATGGGCATAATGTTGGGGGGTCTAAAAATTGAAGGAAAAAATGGTTTAACATTTTGAGGAAGTCTAGATAGACGAAATAAAATGAAATAAATTTAAACAAGCAAAAGCGTGCTAAGTTCGGCCGGGCCAAATTTTATATATCCTTAATTGTAAATTCTTGATCAGCGTAAAAATCTAAGACGATTTAGACATGTCCGTCCGTATGTCCGTCTGTCTGTTGAAATCACGCTTCAGTCTTTAAAAATAGAGATATTGAGCTGAAATTTTGCAAAGATTCTTTTTTTTTGTCCATAAGCAGGTTAAGTTCGAAGATGGGCTATGTCGGACTATTTCTTGCTATAGCCCCCATATAGACAGATCCTCCGATGTAGGGTCTTAGGCCCATAAAAACCACATTTATTATCCGATTTTGATGAAATTTGGGACAAAGAGTTGTGTTAAGCCCTTCGACATCTTTCGTCAATTTGGCTCAAATCGGTCCAGCTTTGGATATAGCTGCCGTATAGACCGATTCGCCGATTTGGGGTCTTAGGCCCGTAAAAGCCACATTTATTATCAGATTTCGCCAAAATTTGGGACAGTGAGCTGTGTTGGGCCCCTCGACATTCTACTTCAATTTGGGCTAGATCGGTCTAGAGTTTGATATAGCTGCCATATAGACCGATCTCTCGATTTAAGGTTTTGGGTCCATAAAAGGCACATTTATTGTCCGGTTTTGCCAAAATTTGGGTCAGTGAGTTGTGTTAGGCCCTTCGACATCCTTCTTCAATTTGGCCCAGATCGGTCCAGATTTGGATATAGCTGCCATATAGACCGATCGGCCGATTTAGGACCTCAGGCCCATAAAAGCCACATTTATTATCCGATTTTGCTGAAATTTAAGACAGTGAGTTGCGTTAGCCCCTTCGACGTCCTTCGTCAATTTAAACCAGATCGGTCCAGATTTGGATATAGCTGCCATATAGACCGATCCTCCGATTTAGAATCTTAGGCCCATAAAAGCCACATTTATTATCCGATTTAGCTGAAATTTGGGACAGAGAGTTGCGTTAGGCTCTTCGACATTCTTCGTCAATTTGGAACGGATCGGTCCAGAGTTGGATATAGCTGCCATATAGACCGATCGGCCGATTTAGGATCTCAGGCCCATAAAAGCCACATTTATTATCCGATTTTGCTAAAATTTAAGACAGTGAGTTGCGTTAGGCCCTTCGGCATTCTACGTGAATTTGGCACAAATAGTTTCAGATTTGGATATAGCTGCCATATAGACCGATCGGCCGATTTAGGGTCTCAGACCCATAAAAGCCACATTTATTATCCGATTTTGCTAAAATTTAGGACAGTGAGTTGCGTTAGCCCCTTCGACATCCTACGTCAATTTAAACCAGATCGGTCCAGATTTGGATATAGCTGCCATATAGACCGATCCTCCGATTTAGAATCTTAGGCCCATAAAAGCCACATTTATTATCCGATTTAGCTGAAATTTGGGACAGAGAGTTGCGTTAGGCTCTTCGACATTCTTTGTCAATTTGGAACGGATCGGTCCAGAGTTGGATATAGCTGCCATATAGACCGGTCCTCAGGTTTAGGATCCAAGGCTCATAAAAGCCTCATTTAATATCCGATTTTTCTGAAATTTGTGCCAGTGAGTTGCATTAGACCCATCGACTTACTTCTTTAATTTGGCCATGATCGGTTCAGATTTGGATATAGCTGCCATATAGACCGATCTCTCGATTTAAGGTTTTGGGCCCATAAAAACGCGCATTTATTGTCCGATGTCGCCGAAATTTGGGACAGTGAGTTAAGATAAGCCCCTTGACATACTTCTGAAATGGCATAGATCGGTCCAGATTTGGATTTAACTACCATATAGACCGATCTCTCGGTTGTAGGTTTTGGGGCCATAAAAGGCGTATTTATTGTCCGATATCGCTGAAGTTTGAGATAGTGAGTTGTGTTATTGTCTTCGACGTCTTTCTTCAATTTGGCCCAGATCGGTGCAGATTTGAATGTAGCTGCCATATAAACTGATCTCTCGATCCACAAAAGGCGCATTTATTGTCCGATTTCGCCGAAATTTGTGACAGTGCGTTGTATGAGGCTCTTCGACATTTTTCTGCGACATGGCACAAATCGGTCCAGATTTGGATATAGCTGCCATGTAGGCCGATATCTCGATTTATAGTCTTGGCCCCATGAAAGGCGCATTTATAATCTGTTTTCACTGAAATTTGACACAGTGTTAGTGTTATGGTATTTCGACATCCATGTCGTATATGGTTCAGATCGGTTTATTTTTAGATATAGCTACTGAAAATACCGATATTTTGTTATACACATTTGAACAATGACTTGCACTTGTTAGAATTTGGTCCAAATTGGAACATATTTCGATATAACTGCTGTGGGATATAAGATATGCAATTTTCACTGGATTTTAATGAAAGGTGGTTTACATATTTTCCCGAGGTGGTGGGTATCCAAAGTTCGGCCCGGCCGAACTTAATGTCTTTTTAATAGTTTGCGCCCTAACAGTCACCAAAAAAAAACTGGTTTCTATTGTTGCGGACGGGTGCCGATAAATGGATATATGGCCAATAACGACAATATAGAGCAATGTGTTTGGGGAGACGCCGGCGGATCGGCCCATCTTCAAATTTGACCTGCCTATGGACAAAAAAAAGGAATCTGTGCAAAGTTTCAGCTCAATATCTCTATTGACTGTATCTTTATTTCAATAGACAGACGCGCGGACATGGCTAGATCTTCTTAGATTTTTACGACGATCAAGAATATATACTTTATTGGGTCGGGAATGGATATTTCGATGTGTTGCAAGCGGATTGACAAAATAAACATACCCCCATCCTTTGGTGTAGGTTATAATAAAAACATGCCGGTCCGAAACTTTGGTACTCACCACCATCTATTCCGCTTAAAATGTACCCTTATTAACTGAGTTTGTATTTGAATTATTTTGTAGCAATAAAATTGGGAAATGATTGAGGTTTCAATGGTCTTAGATGTCATTTGGGGATACCGGTACTTAGGGGTGTCAATATATCACCATATTGACTGATTCGGATAAATCTTGGCACGGATGTTGCAAGTCCTAAGATAGGTTTTAGGGAAAAATTTCAACCAAATCGAATGAAAATTGAGGTTCCTAAAGGCTCAAGAAGTCAAATCGGGGGTAGGGTTTAGATGGGGGCTATATCCGAATCTTAACCGATATGACTCATTTGTAATACCCAACGACCTACAACAATAAGATGCATCTGTGTTAAATGTCAAGCGGCTGGCTTTATGCGTTCGAACTCTATCGCGATTTTGCCAGACGGACGGACGGACATGGCTAGTTCGTCTCAGAATGTCGAGGCGATCCAGAATATATAGGGGGACGCAGATCAATATTTCGAGGTGTTACAAACGGAAAGACTAGATTAGTATACCCCCATCTTATGGTGGAGGGTATAATAGATATCCAGTTATTTAGGGTATTGCAAATCCTTTGTGACCTACTTCTGCATTTTCAACATTTTATTCCTTTAAGAGCTAACTTAACTCATTCATGGAACTAAAACTTCAGTTAACTCCCCCTTTTTTCTCATCTATTCACACCGCCCCCATTGCGGCAATTCGGCTCTACAAAAATGGAATATAATACCTGTAACATGGCACTTTTCCCTCAACATTTCATGCATTTTGGTTATTCGCATAATGGGAATAACGTCACACGTTCCCCATGCACTTTGCATAGACATGTGATTTGCGTGGAGCACTCACTGGTTGACTGCTTTTGCTTTGCTTCAATGCGATCCGGCTCGTCTTGGGGATTTTGGGGTTCATAAGAGGAAAGAGTCAGAAAAAAAGCATAAAGAAACACAAAACAACAAAATTTGAATATTTTAGAATTTTAGCACTAAAGTGTCATTAAAAATCCCGCACAGAAACAGCGGGATGGCAAACATAAAATTCAAAGACTTGTTCACAAACAGACACAAACAAGCTTAGTCAGTCGGTCGCCTAAAGTAAGGCGGCTGGGATCTGTGAACAACTTAAAAATTAGTTTTGCCGTAGCACATAATAAATATAAATGTATATACATAGGCAAAAACTCCAATACCAATACATTTTATAAATATTTATTTATGAGCCTTGAACAAAAATAAAAGCGAACATTTTGTTATTTTTGCCATCGATAGCATCCGTTGTGGTGTTGGAAAATGACATTTGTACTAAGACTGTCATAATATTTGACTGTATTTGCCATGCTACAAATGTTTGACAGGCTCGTAAAGTTCAGATTGGTTGTTTGGTACATGAATAATGGTTTTTTAATAAACCATAAAATTGAAAATATTTCTGCAGTGATGTTGTTTTTATATTCTGTGGCTATATGGCTAACCCAAATATTCAACGTTTGCCTATAATCAATATTTGTAGCGAATAAAATGCAAAGCTTAAACAAAAGTTGAGAGTTTTTTCATGGAATTGATTCATCGTATTTTTTGGTGATAAAATAATTATAACAAGTAAAAAGGCATTAAGTTCGGCCGGGCCGAATACCCACCACCTCGGGTGTATATGTAAACCTCCTTTCGTCACAATCCGGTGAAAATTGGATAACTTTTGCACCCAAATTCGGCACGGACATTGAGTGGTATAACAAATATAAGTTATTGTTCAATTTTGTAGAACAAAATTTTGGTTTTTTTTGTGGCAGCTATATCTAAATAAAAACCGATCTGGACCATAAGGAATATGGATGTCGAAAAGCCTAACATAAGTCACTAAGTCAAATTTAACCCACTGTTTCAAATTTCTGCGGAATCAGTGAAAAAATAAAGCTTTTATGGGCTTCAGACCTATTATCGACAGATCGGTCTATATGACACCTATATCTTAATATAGTCCGATCTGAACCACATTTGAATCAGATGTCGGGAGGCTTAAGGTAACTCACTGTTGCAAATTTCAGCGACATCGATTAAAAAATAAAGCTTTTATGGGCTTCAGACCCTTAATCGACAGATCGTTCTATATGACAGCTATATCTTAATATAGTCCGATCTGAACCATATTTGGGCCCGATGTTGGGTGGCCTGAAACTACTCATTGGTTAAAATTTCAGTGAAATCGGTTTAAAAATAAAGCTTTTATGGGTTTCAGACCCTTTATCGGGAGATCGGTCTATATGGCAGCTATATCCAAATATAGTCCAATCTGAACCATATTTAAGTCAGATGTCGGGAGGCTTAAGGTTACTCACTGTTGCAATTTTCAGTGAAATCGGATAAAAAATAAAGCTTTTATGGGCTTCAGACCTTTAATCGGGAGATCGGTCTATATGACAGCTATATCTTAATATAGTCCGATCTGAACCATATTTGGGTCCGATGTTGGGTGGCCTGAAACTACTCATTGGTTAAAATTTTAGCGAAATCGGTTTAAAAATAAAACTTTTATGGGCTTCGGACCCTTTATCGGGAGATCGCTCTATATGGCAGCTATATCCAAATTTAGTCCAATCTGAACCATATTTGAGTCAGATGTCGGGAGGCTTAAGGTTACTCACTGTTGCAATTTTCAGTGAAATCGGATAAAAAATAAAGCTTTTATGAGCATCAGACCTTTAATCAGGAGATCGGTCTATGGGGCAGCTATATCGAAATATAGTCCGAACTTTACCATATCAGTTGTCGGTAAGCCTTAAACTACTCACTGTTTTAAATTTCAGCAAAATCGGATAAAAAACAAAGAATTTATAGGCATTAGACCCATTATCGGCAGATCGGTCTATATAGCAGATACATCCAAATATGGTCCGGTTTACCCCGTTCAAGAAATTAACCAGCGTGCATCAAAAAGACGTATCTATGCCGAATTTCAGCTCAATATCTCAGTTTTTGAAGGCTCTAGAGTGATTACAACAGACGGACGGACAGACACGCGGACATCGTCATAGATTTTTACGACGATCCGAAGAATATATACTTTGCAGGGTCGGAAATTGATATTTCCATGTGTTGCAAACGGAATGACTAAATGAATATACCCCCTATCCTACTGAGTGCGGCTAGTGGAACACATCCTAGTCGGTAGATAGGCCTACATGGTGGCAACAGCCAATTTTGGGCTTAAATGAAATCGGGAAATAAGAACGTGTTTTATTGGCAAATGATCTTTAAATGGGAGATAAGTCTATATAGATTAGGTTGGAAGAGGACGATTTGAAACAACAGATGTCTAGAAAGGATTTAAATATGACTACATTTAGTCCACTTAACACCTCCAATGATTGTTGGTGTTGTATGGTGTTTTGATCTGGTGGACGGCTTTAAAAGTCCACATACTATTCAGTACTCACCCGTATCTAAAGGAGGGCATGTTTGTACATCACAGTCGCACTGAGGACGATACCATCTGGTGCGCTAAATTTGATGTGGTACTAATGCCTCGGGACATTGTGGCTAGAAAAATGGCTAGACCACCACTTAAAGCTAAACTTACCTATTTTTGAAGAAAAGGTTAACATTTTAAGGAAATTGCAGTTCTACGATTCCGTGCCGAAGGTTTACTACGAATTTTATACTGTGGTGTATACTCAGCAAACTGCAAATTAAACTATAGTTGAGTCACCTTCATTATTGCTCTTGTTTTACTTTACTCTGCAAAATGCCTAAGGTCTTCCTCGCACTAGCTTTCCCTCATACACCAACTGACACCCTAGTTTTACATCGGACACATCAATGATAGGAAGTGGGATATCCATCCATATATTTCCCATACTATAAAAGAGCAGAATTTCGATTACCTTGTGAGCAATTAGAAAAAAAAACCGCATATAGGCCAAGTAGTAAGTGGTAAAGGTAAGTAAAGAGGCCACAATTACATGTTCCCGTTCCACTCTATTGGAATACAAGGTGTGTCAAATGTCATCTTCAATATGGTTTCCAATTTATTTTGGAAGACTTGTAGTTAAAATGTTCTGCTAAAAGAGGAAATTTAAAATTTTTCAATAAATTGTTTGTCGTATAGTAACTTTAGCCACACCCTGTACGTCAATAGTTTTATTCTACATTAAATTACTTGTAACTTGTTCACACCAAAGCCAGGGTTCTCGTTTTATGAATGGTCGGTTGTTTAACAAACCTAATGAGAT
Organism: Stomoxys calcitrans; assembly: GCF_963082655.1. Classification (NCBI taxonomy): domain Eukaryota; kingdom Metazoa; phylum Arthropoda; class Insecta; order Diptera; family Muscidae; genus Stomoxys; species Stomoxys calcitrans. The sequence continues at coordinate 44,652,656 of NC_081553.1, read as the reverse complement.
AGAAACATAAGAAAACATAAAAGATCTCGTACAGATATCGAAAAGGAAGAATGGTGTGAGAAAATTTGTTAAAAAGGCGATTGAAGGAAAACAACCCCTAAATGGAGAGACACCCAAGCAAGCAAGCCCAATAAGTCTGCCAAGGAGAATCATCAAATATTGAAGTAACCACATCAAATAAGAAAACATTTCCTACGTGCAAGGTTTCTTCGAAATTAAGGTGTTTTTCATATGAAGTCAATTCATTTTTCCACTTTTAATGGTGCCCACAGAAAAAAATGTAGGAAAAATTCTGATAGCGATCAAACTGGCAGCGACCAAGGAAAACGAGAAAAAAACCATAAAAAATGTCTTACCGGCATTCAGTAAGCCTTATTACCATCACCGAGCTGGCATTGGACGGACTTAAGGGGTAGCCTTTTGGCTTCACTAACCAAGTTTTTGGTTACAGTGTGGGAGATTTTGTCTTGTCTGGTGTTTCGCTTTTTTTTTGGTTTGTAATTTAGTTGTTAACAAACCAACCTCCAACCAAGAATTATGAATTTTAATGCATCGCACAAAGTGCATTCAGAGTAGATCTCCAACACGTAAAGGGTATCCATGTTACGTGTCATTTAAATGAAACTTCAAGGTGTGTTGGGAATTTAAATTTTGCCTGCTTTTAGATTGAAAACAGGATAATTTAAAGTTTTTGAGAGAACAAATGGATAGGCAGAAACAGTTAAGTGTCGATGAATTGAGTCACCAATGTTAGGTCATTGAAACTTTAGTTATTCATGATATTAAGATGTTCATGATAGGCAGCTGATGGTGCTTGGGTAAAGCAATTAATATGCCATGACATTCTTGGAAGCGTGATAAGGAATTCTCTCTGAATCAGGCTCTCCGATTAAATTTGGCCCAAGTAAGGAATGTAAACAAGTAAAAAGCCTAAAATCGAGAGATCGGTCTATATGGCAGCTATATCCAAATCTGAACCGATCTCGGCCAAATTGACGAAGAATGTCCAAGGGCCTAACACAACTTGCTGTCTCAAATTTCAGCTAAGTCGGACAATAAATGCGCCTTTTATAGGCCTAAGACACAAAATCGGCGGATCGGTCTATATGGCAGCTATATCCAAATCTGGACCGATCTGTACCATATTGCAGAAGAATGTCGAGGGGCTTAACTTAACTTGCTGTCTCAAAGTTCAGCAAAACCGGACAATAAATGCACCTTTGATGGTCTCAAAACCAAAAATCGAGAGATCGGTCTATATGGCAGCTATATCCAAATCTGAACCGATCTCAGCCAAATTGACGAAGAATGTCCAAGGGCCTAACACAACTTGCCGTCTCAAATTTCAGCAAAGTCGGACAATAAATTTGGTTTTTATGGGCCTAAGACCCTAAATCGGCGGATCGATCTGTATGACAGCTATATCCAAATCTGGACTGATCTGTGCCATATTGCAGGAATATGTCGGGGGGCTTAATTTAACTTGCTGTCTCAAATTTCAGCAAAGTCGGACAATAAATGTGGCTTTTATGGGCCTAAGACCCTAAATCGGCGGATCGGTCTATAGGGCAGCTATGTCCAAATCAGGACTGATCTGTGCCATATTGCGGTAATATGTCGAGGGGCTTAACTTAACTTGCTGTCCCAAATTTCGGCGACATCGGACAATAAAAGCACCTTTGATGGGCTCAAAACGTAAAATCGAGAGATCGGTCTATATCCAAATCTGGATCGGTCTATACCATATTGCAGAAGTATGTTCAGGGCCTTAACTTAACTCACTGTACCAAATTTTGGCGACATCGGACAATAAATGCGCCTTTATAAAACTATAGCTTCTGTAGGCTTAAAAGGCTCGCTTCCCCTTTCTCGTCACCTTAAACTTTAATCCTTACCAGGATTCACCATACTCATCCCAGCCTTCTGCGGTGTTCTCGCTCGTTGCCTTATAGAAACGCCCCCGGTTTTCCTAGCGAGTTCCTTCAATTTCGATGCCCATATGACTGGATTGTCTTGCTCGGAGGGTTCCATTCTGGACATACTATCGAAAATGCACCCTAGATTTCAACCAATTGGTGGTCTTCCTTGAGTTTCTCTGTTCTCATCGAGGCACTGTTTGGCTGTATAAAACTGTGTTCCGGAAGTAAAGTGGAACATGTAAAAAATCAAAGGATAAAAAGTGAAAGCGTGCTAAGTTCGTCCGGGCCGAGTCTTGGGTAGCCACCACCATGGATTCCCCTAAAAATGTAGCCTTATTAACTGAGTTTGTATTTGAGTTATTTTGGCCCCAAGAAGTCATATCGGTACTTAGGGGGGCCTATGTCACTATATTGACCTGTTCGGATAAATCTTGGCACTAATGTTGTAAGTCATGAGATAGGGTTTTGGGACAAATTTCAGCCAAATAAGGTGAACATTTAGGCTGCAAAGGGCTGAAGAAATCAAATCCGGGGATATGTTTATAAGGGGGCTATATCTGTTTATAGAGCGAAGTTGGAAGTCATGACTCAGGTCCTTGTTCGAAATTTTAGTCAAATCGGATAAAAATTGAGGCATCTTAGGGCTCAACAAATAAATTTCGGAAGGACGGACGGAAGGATGGACGGAAGGACGGACGGAAGGACGGACGAAAGGACGGACGGAAGGACGGACGAAAGGACGGACGGAAGGACGGACGGAAGGACGGACGGAAGGACGGACGGAAGGACGGACGGAAGGACGGACGGAAGGACGGACGGAAGGACGGACGGAAGGACGGACGGAAGGACGGACGGACGGAAGGACGGACGGAAGGACGGACGGAAGGACAGACGGAAGGACGGACGGAAGGACGGACGGAAGGACGGACGGAAGGACGGACGGAAGGACGGACGGAAGGACGGACGGAAGGACGGACGGAAGGACGGACGGAAGGACGGACGGAAGGACGGACGGAAGGACGGAAGGACGGACGGAAGGACGGACGGAAGGACGGACGGAAGGACGGACGGAAGGACGGACGGAAGGACGGACGGAAGGACGGACGGAAGGACGGACGGAAGGACGGACGGAAGGACGGACGGAAGGACGGACGGAAGGACGGACGGACGGAAGGACGGACGGAAGGACGGACGGAAGGACGGACGGAAGGACGGAAGGACGGACGGAAGGACGGACGGAAGGACGGACGGAAGGACGGACGGAAGGACGGACGGAAGGACGGACGGAAGGACGGACGGAAGGACGGACGGAAGGACGGACGGAAGGACGGACGGAAGGACGGACGGAAGGACGGACGGAAGGACGGACGGAAGGACGGACGGAAGGACGGACGGAAGGACGGACGGAAGGACGGACGGAAGGACGGACGGAAGGACGGACGGAAGGACGGACGGAAGGACGGACGGAAGGACGGACGGAAGGACGGACGGAAGGACGGACGGAAGGACGGACGGAAGGACGGACGGAAGGACGGACGGAAGGACGGACGGAAGGACGGACGGAAGGACGGACGGAAGGACGGACGGAAGGACGGACGGAAGGACGGACGGAAGGACGGACGGAAGGACGGACGGAAGGACGGACGGAAGGACGGACGGAAGGACGGACGGAAGGACGGACGGAAGGACGGACGGAAGGACGGACGGAAGGACGGACGGAAGGACGGACGGAAGGACGGACGGAAGGACGGACGGAAGGACGGACGGAAGGACGGACGGAAGGACGGACGGAAGGACGGACGGAAGGACGGACGGAAGGACGGACGGAAGGACGGACGGAAGGACGGACGGAAGGACGGACGGAAGGACGGACGGAAGGACGGACGGAAGGACGGACGGAAGGACGGACGGAAGGACGGACGGAAGGACGGACGGAAGGACGGACGGAAGGACGGACGGAAGGACGGACGGAAGGACGGATGGAAGGACGGACGGAAGGACGGAAGGACGGACGGAAGGACGGACGGAAGGACGGACGGAAGGACGGACGGACGGAAGGACGGACGGAAGGACGGACGAAAGGACGGACGGAAGGACGGACGAAAGGACGGACGAAAGGACGGACGGAAGGACGGACGAAAGGACGGACGGAAGGACGGACGAAAGGACGGACGGAAGGACGGACGAAAGGACGGACGGAAGGACGGACGAAAGGACGGACGGAAGGACGGACGGAAGGACGGACGGAAGGACGGACGAAAGGACGGACGAAAGGACGGACGGAAGGACGGACGAAAGGACGGACGGGCACGCTATCTTTCGAAAGCGTAAAGCTAGCCGCGCGAAATTAGTGCAAATACTTCTTATTAGTGTAGGTCGGTTGGGATTGTAAACGGGCCATATCAGTCCATCTTTTGATATAGCTGCCATATAAACCGACTTCTTGAACCTCTAGACGGAGCAATTCTTACCCGATTGGTATGAAATTTTGCACGACGTGTTTTGTTATGATATCCAACAACTGTGCCAAGTATGGTTCAAATCGGTCGATAACCTTATATAGCTGCCATATAAACCGAGCTTGGGTCTTGACTTCTTGAGCCTCTAGAGTGCGCAATTCTTATCCGATTGAAATGAAATTTTGCACGACGTGTTTTGTTGTTATATTCAACAACTGTGCCAATTATGGTTCAAATCGGTCCATAACCTGATATAGCTGCCATATAAACCGATCTGGGGTCTTGATTTCTTGAGCCTCTAGAGGGCGCAATTCTTATCCGATTAGAATGGAATTTCGCACGACGTGTTTTGTTATGATACTCAACAACTGTGCCAAGTATGGTTTAAATCGGTCTATAACCTGATATAGCTGTCATATAAACCGATCTGGAGACTTGACTTCTTGAGCATCTAGAGGGCGCAATTCCTATCCAATTGGAATGAAATTTTGCACGACGTGGTTTGTTATTATAACCAACAACAGTATGGTTTAAATCGGTTCGTAACCTGATATAACTGTCATATAAACAGATCTGGGGACTTTACATCTTGAGCTTCTAGAGGGCGCAATTCCTATCCGATTTGGCTGAAATTTTGCATGACGTATTTTATTCTTACTTTCAACAACTTTGTTAAATAAGGTTCAAATCGGTTCATAAGCTGATATAGCTGCCATATAAACCGATCTGGGATATTGACTTCTTGAGCCTCTAGAGGTCGCAATTATTATCGGATTTGCCTGAAATTTTGTACGACGGATCCTCTCATGACCATCGACATACGTGTTTATTATGTTCTGCATTGGTCTATAGCCTGATACAGCTCCCATATAAATCGATCTCTCTATTTTACTTCTTAAGCCCCCAAAGGGCGCAATTTTTATTCGAATTGGCTGACATTTTACACAGGTCTTCAACATATAATTTAATTGTAGTCCAAACCGGACCATATCTTGATGTCACTCAAATAGCAGAGCAAATCTTTTCTTATATCCTTTTTTGCCCAAGAAGAGATGCCGGAAAAAGAACTTGACAAATGCGATCCATGATGGAGGGTATATAAGATTCGGCCCGGCCGAACTTAGCACGCTTTTACTTGTTTATCCTTTTTTTGTCTAAGAAGAGATGCCGGAAAAAGAACTTGACAAATGCGATCCATGGTGGAGGGTATATAAGACTCGGCCCGGCCGAACTAAGCACGTTTTTACTTGTTTTCATGGAAGCATAAGAATACAAATTTTGGTATGCATAGTTGGGGTAAAATGTTTGGAAAATGTATATGAGAAAAGGAAACGAATCTGATAGCCATTATTGGGGCCAAGTGCTTTGGTCGTCCCAACCATCAAAATACCCACCACATCTGACATATTGACCGCCCAGAAGTTAGGAGGTCACAGTAGTGCAAATGTTAGCATATCCGCCTATGACACTGATCGTTCGAGGTATGGTGGGCACATCAGAAAAATTATCAACGGTGGTCATCCCCTGCAAGTGCTGGCGACATTTATTAGTTACTATGCCATGTAAAAACTTCTCACTGTAGCACTCCGTTCAGATGCGGCTATAAAAAAGAAGGTTCCTCGTTGTGTTTAAACTAGCACTGCACTCAATGTTATGTGAAAACAAAAACTCCAAAAAGGAAAATATAAATATTTTAGGAAAAATTTTTTTTCCATATCTTGTTAAAGGAAGCACAACGGAACAGGCGCGTTGAGCTAGTACAACATATTCATGGCAGTATATAAAAAAAATCAACTGTCATTTTTAGAAAAAATATTCGATCAATTCTATTCTGTCTATTTTCAGTTATCGTAGTTAAATTTGTTTCAATTACCGAAAAAAATCCACATTATTGGAATTTTTCAGATTCCAATGCCCGCTCCAACAAGCAATTATTCAACATTTTGCTGCCACTAATCCAATAGCCCCATTTAATGAAACATACAAAACGAAGGTCAACAAAGGTCACTGACAATGGGGGAATTCATTGTTTGTTTGTTGTCCAAATGGTGTTAATAAGAGTGTCGCCCAAAAATATAAACAAAACAAATTTGGACCATAACAAATTAAGGCAGTCCAGAAAACAGACACACCACCAAATAGACGGACAGACAACTGCAAAGAAAAGATCGACATTGTAAACACCCAACAGAGGAAACACGAAATGGTTTTCTGTGAAAATACTTTGGTGGCCAACCGGCCTCCGAAGAAAAAAACGGCAGTAGTGGCCATTACCGGTGTATGAATTTTTCATGAAATGCCATGTTAAAGGTGGATTATCTACACGTGTCCAGAGCTTAGCACTTTGACCAGGTACATGCATACCCCTCAAGTGTCTTGGCAAGAAATGCTACCTGTTTGTTGGTTGTCAAATGGAACTAATCCTCAAGCTAAAAGCTGTTTCTCTTTACCAAGAAAACGAAATCAGGAAAGTGGTTAAGAAAAAATAAAACAAAAAAAAAACACACACACACACACAAACAACAAACAAAAGTGAACCATAACTCCATGGGGAATTCATTGAGCCATACCATGAATTATTTTAAAGGCTTTGACTTGACTTCGTCCACATCCAAATATGTTTGGTGCTTGACAATTGATGGGGCTTTGCTGCTGTACACTTTTAAGGCAATCTCTACTCAGACTCCTTTCGATTTCGGCCAAATTCAAACGTTCATTCATTCATTGATTGATTTCTCGGTGTAAAATCCAACAAGTGTTTGATTTAGATTCATTCATAAAATCCAATGTGGTTACTAATAGTAACACAACAACACGTTGGTGAAGTGAACAGTAAATGATGGACGTTTATAAATTCGTTGACAGCGTTGGGCTCATGTGTTAGTGTGCGTAATATTGCCCAGCCCATAAGCTCATGTTCTTGTTCGCGTACACAATTATGTGTAATAGTGTGTGTGTGTGTGTGTGTGTGCCCGCCACTGCTCTATGGACATACACCAAAGCCAGTAATCTTGTTGTTGGGAACTCTAGGACTTTCATATACTCCGAAAGCCTGGCAGTAGGCAAGGGTGGTGTTTATACCCAAGCCCGGCAAGGCAAGTTATGCGATGCCAAAGGCCTACATAAGCCTTACGTCCTTTCTACTCAAAACCATGGAACGTATTGTGGACACCATGATAAAGAGTAGGACATCCAGCGAACTGATCAAACACAAACAGCATGCTTATGTCAAGGGAGGGTCGGTGGAGACTGCCCTGCACGAGGTTGTGCATAAAATAGAAGAATCCTTCGATGCCAAAACGTACCCACTGGCGGTATGCAATGACATCGAGGGGGCTTTTAACAATGTGCGGAGCGACACACTGACCCAATCCTTAGACCAGTTCCGGGTGGACCCGGTCCTTAGAGACTGGATAAACCATATGCTAAGGAACAGGTGGATAAATTGTGTGTCCCATGGCATAAATGTAAGGGAGAAAGTGGCACAGGGCACACCACAGGGGGCGCATTTTATCGCCACTCCTATGGGTAACCACCATAAATGACCTATGACGGACGCTGACTGAGCAGGGATTTGAACCCATTTGCTACGCAGATGATGTTATAATCCGAAAGAGCCATGCAGAAGCGGTCTTGCACTTGGCATATGACTGGGTTAGACCCAGAGGTCTCAATCTCAACCCAGAATAGACTGAAATATGCCGGTTCACGAGGCTATTAGACTTAAGGCGAAGGGAGAACGGATTGAGGATGGGAGCAGCGACCATAGGAAACCTGAAAGGAAGGGGAGAGGTTTCCGATCGGATACTTAAGTTGAACCTTGAAGTCGAGTGCGAGGCACTGCCGTCTGCGGCATAGGCTTCGCATAGGCGGAGAGATGAGCACCACGCCCACTAGGGCACTGGAAACTATTCTAGATATCCGACCCATTGACTAACAGATTAAGTGTGAGGCAGGCACTACGGCTATGAGACTTAAGGCGATGGGTGAATGGATTGAGGATGGGGGCAGCTCATATAATTGCGGTATAATCTAGGCCAAGATGGGAAACCTGAAAGGAAGGGGAGAGGTTTCCGATCGGATACATGAGATGAACATTGAAGTCGAGTGCGAGGCACTGCCGCCTGCGACATAGGCTTCCCATAGGCTTCGCATAGGTGGAGCCATGACGACCACGCCCACTAAGGCGCTGGAGTTTTAGATATCCGACCCATTGATATACAGATTAAGTGTGATGCAGCCACTGCGGCTATGAGACTTAATGCGATGGGAGAATGCATGGAGGATGGGAACAGCTCATACCATAGCTGTATAATCGAGGTGACGATAGGAAGACTAGAAAAAAGGGAAGACGTTTCCGATCGGATACCTGAGATGAACCTTGAAGTCGAGTGCGACGCACTGCTGCCATCGGCACAGTCTTGGATTGATGGAACCCTATTTTCTGGAAGATCATGTTACATGGATGAATCAAAGCTGCAGAACAGAGTGGGATTGAGGCTTTACATTGAAAACCCAGGGACTGACATCTGTTTTAGACTGCCTGACCATAATACGATCCTGCAGGCGGAGATCCGGGCGATCACGGAATGCGTGAACTGGTGTTGTGCTAACGCGAGGACGTCGAGTATGAACAACTTTACCAACAGACAAATTGCCATTAGGGCAATACCAACCAGGACGGTAAGGTCACGAACAGTTTTGCAGTCAAAGAAGGAGATTAACGCCTTCTCTGAGGATGGGAAAATGGGCGACGAATGCGCATGCAACATTGTGGAACAGCGAAACGGTCAGTAGGACGGGGAAATCCTATGGGGGGATTCAGATAGTGAGAAGTTGAGGCTATTACTGAAAGGAAGCAAGAAGGAGGTCAGTACAGCTATTGGTATCATAACGGGACGCATAGGACTACGAACTCATTTATTTGCATTCAATTTGCATTTATTGGCCGATTTCGCCGACATTTGGCATAATGAGTTATAAACAAGTAAGAGCGTGCTAAGTTCGGCCGGGCCGAAGCTAATATACCCTTCACCATGAATCACATTTGTCGATTTGTTTGCACGGAATCTCTTTTTTTTGGCAAACAATGCGTTAGGCGAAAAATTGAGTACTGAACATTGTGGAAGTCATTGTGTAATATTTCAGTTCATTCGGGTAAGAATTTCGCCTTGTAGGGGCTCAAGAAGCAAAATCGGGAGATAAGTTTATATGGAAGTTGTATCAAGCTATTGATCGTTACAGACCATTTTAGACACGTATGTTCTCATAAGAGAGGCCTTTGTATACAAAATTTCAGCCAAATCGGACAAAAATTGCGGCTCGTAAGGGCTAAAGAAATCAAATCGGCAGATCGGTTTATATGGGAGCTATATCAGGTTATAGACCGATTTGGATCGTTATTGACACCGTTGTTGGAAGTCATCAGAGAACACCATGTGAAACATTTAAGCCAAATCGGACGAAAATTACGGCTTCCAGGGGCTCAAGAAATCAAATCGGGAGATCGGTTTATATGGGAGCTATATCAGGTAATAGGCCGATTTGGACCGTACTTGGCACAGTTGTTGATTGTCATAACTTAACACTTTGTGCTCAATTTCAGCCAAATCGGACAAAAATTATGGCTTGTAAAGGCTCAAGAGGTAAAATCGGGAGATTGGTTTATCAGGTTAAAGACCGATTCTGACTGCACTTGACACAGTAGTTAAAAGTCATAACAGATCACTGCATGCAAAATTTCAGCCAAATCGGACAAAAATTATGGCTTGTAAGGGCTCAAGAAGTCAAATCGGGAGATCGGTTTATATGGGTGGTAAATCCACATCTGAACCGATATGGTTCATTTCCCACCCTCAATGACCTACGTCTATACTAAGTATCTGGGCAAAATTTCAAGCGGATAGCTTTACTCGTTCGACTGCTATCGTGATTTCGACAGACTGACGGACGGACGGACTTGGTTAGATTGACTCAGAACGTCGAGACGATAAAAAATATATACACTTTATGGGGTCTCAGACGAATATTTCGGGGTGTTACAAACGGAATGACTAGATTAGTTTACCCCCCATCCATTGATTATGGGTATAAAAACCGATCATTCGGTTTCATTTTTGCCATTTGCAAATCACTTTTAAACACACTCTAATCCACTCCATAAACATCCAGCCTCAATGTATACACCAAAGGAAAAAACCAACGCAATTGAAAAAGGCTTAGGAACAAAAAAAATTTGCTAACATTAAATCTAACACATTTTAAACAAAAGCAAACACAATTGTTTTAAAAAGCGAAATCCGCTGAAAAAAGAAAAACACAAAAAATAAAACGCGTCGATATTGATTGATGGCTTTTGAGCAAAACAAACATTTCATCGTTTCAATTTTTGTTTTGAGGAGGTGTACACCCAAAGAATAATGACCGTTATGCAAATACAAAAGCTCTTAAATTGATTCGATATACGTAGAAGGTCGTGGGAAAATACATTTGCTTTTATTTATTTAACAATTTTGTACATAAAACTAAAAAAATCACTCTTAATGTTATGAATAGTCAGTCAGTATTATGCCAAAATTTTGACACTTATCCTTCAAATCTTCATGTTCAGTTTAAGTGAACATTTCATTCATGAATTGGAGATTTGGGTGAGTAGCCAAATCGAATATAATCGAAAATACATTAAAAATTTATGGAATGAATAACACTTTAAATTAATTTTAGCTTAAATTTTTTTAAGAAAAACGCACTGAAAGAAAACAAGTAAAAGCGTGCTAAGTTCGGCCGGGCCGAATCTTATATACCCTCCACCATGGATCGCATTTGTCGAGTTCTTTTCCCGTCATCTCTTCTTAGGCAAAAGAGATTTGCTCTGCTATTAGAGCGATATCAAGCTATGGTCCGATTTGGACCACAATTAAATTATATGTTGGAGACCTGTGTAAAATGTCAGCCAATTCGAATAAGAATTGCGCCCTTTGGGTGCTCAAGAAGTAAAATAGAGACATCGATTTATATGAGAGCTGTATCGGGCTATAGACCGATTCAGACCATAATAAACACGTATGTTGATGGTCATGATAGAATCCGTCGTACAAAATTTCAGGCAAATCGGATAATATTGGGTTGCCCAAAAAGTAATGGCGGATTTTTCATATAGTCGGCGTTGACAATTTTTTTCACAGCTTGTGACTCTGTAATTGCATTCTTTCTTCTGTTAGTTATCAGCTGTTAATTTTAGCTTGCTTTAGAAAAAAAGTGTAAAAAAATATATTTGATTAAAATTCATTCTTTTTTATTAAAAATGCATTTACTTTTTTTTAAAAAATCCGCAATTACTTTTTGGGCAACCAATAATTGCGACCCCTAGAGGCTCAAGAAGTCAAGTTCCCAGATCTGTTTATATGGCAGCTATATCAGGTAATGAACCGATTTGAACCTTATTTGACGCAGTTGTTGAAAATAAGAATAAAATACGTCTTGCAAAATTTCAGCCAAATCGGATAGGAATAGCGCCCTCTAGAAGCTCAGAAGTCAAGTCCCCAGATCTGTTTATATGACAGCTATATCAGGTTATGAACCGATTTGAACCTTATTTGACGCAGTTGTTGAAAGTAAGAATAAAATACGTCTTGCAAAATTTCAGCCAAATCGGATAATAATTGCGACCTCTAGAGGCTCAAGAAGTCAAGACCCCAGATCTGTTTATATGACAGCTATATCAGGTTATGAACCGATTTGAACCATACTTGGCAAAGTTGTTGGATATCATGACAAAAAACTACGTGCAAAATTTCATTCAAATCGGATAAGCATTGCGCCCTCTAGAGGCTCAAGAAGTCAAGACCCAAGATCGGTTTATATGACAGCTATATCAGGTTATGAACCGATTTGAATCATACTTGGCACAGTTGTTGGATATCATTACAAAAAACGTCGTGCTAAATTTCATTCCAATCGGATAAGAATTGCACACTCTATAGGCTCAATCCTGTTTTCACCAGGATTCGAACCCAAGCGTGCGGGGTCATAGGAGGACATACTAACCTCTGCGCCACTTTGGCCATCACAGCATGTAGATAAGAATACACCAAAAAGGACAGAAAAGAAACCAACGCGCATGATAAGAAAAAACTATCACCAACGAGAGCATGATCCATTCAGCCCATTAAACTCCAGAATGAAGTCTAAGTGTCTGGAGGTAATCCAGGCTTTATCCTGTGGTCTCTCCTCGCGATAGCAGGATAGTGACACAAAAGTTGCTCGCCCGTCTTCAACTTCTCCTCATCATGGCCAATAACGCAGAAGTCTATTTCTCTCTCTGCGTCCATCGAGATATCTGTATGGTCATGTCTAGACGTTGCAATGTCCATAAATGACGCCCTTCGTCAATCTGAAGTCATGCTTCCTTAGCTTCAGGATAAGTGTAGACCTGTTTTGCAAAATACTAGGCCATAGGGACTTAGTAAGTCTGCAACTCACAGCACTAGTCCTCGCCTCACTCATAGTAGAATGTAAACGCCTTCTACTATGACCAACCAAGAAGTGGAGCACTGTGCGATTCTGGGGCACAATCTTCGACAATCGGTGATTCATTCCAGGTCAGTTTTTTTCCTCCTTGCCGCACACCTTAATGACCCGAGCACCGGCGGGTTCGAAGAAGCTCTTTGTTACAACCAGTTTCGAACTCACATGGCCCGATGCTAGAGCCTTTAGCGCTGCCCGAATGTCCACATATATCTTGACAGTCTGATCGGGCTGCACCTCCAGTATCGACATCGTCTCCAGTGCCTTCAGTACAGCAAAATAGGAAAGATTTCTAGATTCCAAAGCACTCGATGAAGACTCCTGCTCCGATACCTCAATCCAATTTCGACCCAAACGTATATGCAGAGTATCCCAGGATAGGCTGGGTGTGGGGGTGAAGGTTTGAGCCTTCAGCGCTGCCCGAATGTCCATATATATCTTGACAATCTGATCGGGCTGCTCCTCCAGTATCGACATCGTCTCCAGTGCCTGTGGGACCGCGAAGACATCCGCCTGAAATACTAAAGATTTCTAGATTCCAAAGAACTCAATGAAGACTCCTGCTCCGGTACCTCTATCCAATTTAGACCCAAACGTGTTTACAGAGAGTCCCAGGATAGGTGGGGTGCGGGAGTGAAGGCTATAGCCTTCAGCGCTACCCGAATGTCCACATATATCTTGACAGTTTGATCCGGCAGCAACTCCAGTATCGACATCATCTCCAGTGCCTTCAGGACCGCGCAGACCTCCGCCTGAAATACGAAAGATTTCTGAATTCGAAAGATTTCTGAACTCGATGAAGACTCCTGCTCCGATGCCTCAATCCAATTTAGACCCAAACGTGTTTACAGAATGTCCAAGGATAGGCGGGGTGCCTTCAGCCCAGTGATTCGAAAAAAAGACGTCCATCAAGGAAGGTCTGCCTTTATTTATAACCAAATACCCAAAGTTTAAGTACCGCCATATATCTTTTCCCTCATTACATGGCGATTTTCTTTGTCTTACATACATGTTCAAAGGCCTGAGAAGGAGGAGTTCAAAAAGAAGGGACTACCTTTATCTATAACAAATTGCCCAAAGTTTGAGGAGCGCCATGTACTTTTTCCCTCATTTTATGGCAATTTTCTTTGCCGGAGACACCGAGCTGTCTCATACAGAACAAATACTCTGAAACCATCCAGCTTTCTCCTCCTGTTGAAATTACAGTGTATGTTGGTCTGGAAGGAAACATAGGCTATATAATTTTTTGATATCGGGAGGGGGGGGCGAACCCTCCTCCTTACCCTAAAAGTACTACCCAAATATGAAAGTGGAGCGATCGGGACAATATGGGATTTAAATGAAAGGTATTCAAGAATAGAGTTCGAATTTCATAATAAAAGTTGGGTCCAAGTACCTGGGGGGGCCGCCCCAGCCCCAAATCATCTTAAAATGGCTTTATTTGACAATCATGACAATATGAGACTCAAATGAAAGGTATTCGGGAGTAGATTACGAATATGGTCAGGAAGGAGGAATATGCTTTATAAATTGTTGATATCAGATGGGGCGGACCCTCCCCGTTGCCCCAAAAATACCACTCAAAATCACAAGTGGACCGATAATGATAATATGGATATCAAATGAAAAGTATTGAAGAGTAGAATACGAATATGGTATCAAAAATTGGGTCCAAGTACCCAGTAAGTTGCCCTGACCCCAAAATGTCTAAAAACAGACAAATTGGTCGTCCATATCAATATGGGGCTTAAAAGAAAGGTATTCGTGAGCAGATTACGAAAATGGTCAGGAAGGAGAAATATGCTTTATAATTTGTTGATATCGGAAGGGGCGGACCCTCCCCGTTACCCCAAAAATACCACCCAAAATCACAAGTGGACCGATAATGACAATATGGATATCAAATGAAAAGTATTGAAGAGTAGAATACTAATGTGGTATTAAAAATTGGGTCCAAGTACCCAGGAAGTCGCCCTAACCCCAAAATGTCTAAAAGCAGACAAATTGGTCGTGTATACCAATATGGGGCTTAAAAGAAAGGTATTCGGGAGTAGATTACGAAAATGGTCAGGAAGGAGGAATATGCTTTATAATTTGTTGATATCGGAAGGGGCGGACCCTCCCCGGTACCCCAAAAATACCACCCAAAATCACAAGTGGACATAAAAGGCAATATGGATATCAAATGAAAGATATTGAAGAGTAGAATGAGAATATGGTATAAAAATTGGGTTCAAGTACTCAGTAAGTCGCCCTAACCCAAAAATGTCTTAAAACAGACAAATTGGTCGTCCATATCAATATGGGGCTTAAAAGAAAGGTATTCGGGAGTAGATTACGAATCGAAGTGTAGGGGGTCACCCCACCCCCCAAAAGAGCCCAAAATGGGCATATGACCCATCATGACTATATGAGACTCGGTTTGTTTGTTTGTTCTGTCGCATCAAAAAGTAATGAAAAGTATCCGGCAGTATATTACAATTATGGCAAAAAAATTGGGTCCATGTAATGGGAGGTTGGACCACCCCAAATACCCCCAAAATTGGCATATCAGACGACCATGGCTATATGGGATTCAAATGAAAGATATTTGGGAGTAGATTGAAAATATGACATTAAAATTTGCATTCAGTTCAAGGTGGCGTTTTTCCTCCTAAATATACGTCGATTAGGTTAATTGACCCATTATAGCAAAATGGGACTCAATTAAAAGGTATTTGAGAGTAGAAAACGAATTTGATATCCAATTTTGAAGGGTACGCCCTAAAACACCTCTTAAACTGAACTTTATTTCCGACTAAAGCAATATGGAGCTCAAATTAACGGTATTTGGGAGTAAAGAACGAATTTGATATCTATTTTCAGGGTAAAGTACCGGTGGCCGCCCCAGCCAGGGGCTCAAAGTAAAGAGAATTTGATTTCTATATTTGGGTCGAAATATCTCCTCTAAAAAGCATTTCTCATTACCCTAATTTCAACCATACCAGATCTCGGAGATTGGTAACGCGTTCGTTTGACCAATCATGACAATAAAAAGCCATGTGTTTGTGGAGCCGCCCCACCCCAAAATACCTCCCTATTATTATTATTTGGGTTGCCAAAAAAGTAATTGCGGATTTTTCATATAGTCGGCATTGAAAAATTTTTTCACAGGTTGTGACTCTGTAATTGCATTCTTTTTTCTGTCAGTTATCAGCTGTTACTTTTAGTTTGCTTTAGAAAAAAAGTGTAAAAAAGTATACTTGATTAAAGTTCATTCTAAGTTTTATTAAAAATGCATTTACTTTCTCTTAAAAAATCCGCAATTACTTTTTGGGCAACCCATAATATTTGGGGTGAAAATTTATTGACTTATTTACCGTTCACGCCATTATGGGACTCATATGATATGTTTCGGAAAGTAGAGCAAGAATCTTGAATTTACTTTGTTGGCCACCCCCGAAATACCCCCTAAAATCGAAATATTTACCAATACGGTAATATGGGACTCCAAAGAAAGGCATTTAGAAGTAGAGTAAAAATTTACCAAAAAATTGCAAATTTTGCCAAGGAACATTCCACTAAGGGAACAGGGGCAAACTTCTCACATATGAATGAGTGCAGTCCGATTCAAGTTTAAGCTCAATGATAAGGGGCCTCCCTTTTATAGCCGAGTCTGAACGGCGTGCCGCAGTGCGACACCTCTTTGGAGAAAAGTTTTTACATGGCATAGTACCTCAAGAATGTTGCCAGCATTAGGAGGGGAAAACCACCACTGAAATTTTTTTGTTGATGGTCTCGCCAGGATTCGAACCCAGGCGTTCAGCGTCATAGACGGACATGCTAACCTCTGGGCTACGGTGGCTTTCCGATTCAAGTTGAGTTTATCAACGATAAGGGACCTATTTTTATAGCCGAGTCCGAACGGCGTGCCGCAGTGCGACACCTCCTTGGGGAGGGAATTTTTTACATGACCATGCATGGCATGGTACCTCGCCAGCATTAGGAGGGCATAACCACCGCTTTAAATTTTGTCCAAAATTCCGCCAGGATTCAAACGCAGACGTTCAGCGTCATAGGCTACATTAGCACGAATTCCACATTCAGGGCGAAGTGTCCCCACCCTAAAACGGTATTAAAGAGTTAAAGAAGGCGCAGCGGAGCGGGCCCTGTCCAGCTAGTTTACTATTCAACTACGAAACCTGAATTGCCATACTTCTCACATAACAACTAAAACTTTTCTAAAACTATCCATTTGTGATTAATGGGTTAAATGTTCAGTTGATCGCTTCTTTATCTGAGTGTAGCAATGGTAACTTCTAACCAATCATCGGATATTTCAGCTTACTGGCACTTGTAAGCCGTTAAAGTTTCCTTAAAAGGTATTTGGCAAACACTTCAAAGTTGTGCCTAAGACAATACAAAATCCAAAATTTTATAAAACAAAAAAAAAAAACCTATGAGTGTTTCTGTGTTGGTATTTCGTAGTGACTGATGCGAAAACAGCTTGAATTTGACTACAACTTTGTCAATCACTCTCGACTGGACCATACGGTGGCGGTGGCGGCGGCGGTGGCTCGGTCATCGACTGTTGAACAAACAGAAAATTTTAAAATAAAAGAAAATTTTGCTAAGACCATGTGTATGGTGTGTCAGTGCGGCAGTGATCCTTGTTTTACACAATTGGAAGAAAACCCCATGCCTATGTGGTTTTTTAATGGTTGCTGGTTCAATGAAAAAATTTTTTTCTAACTTTATCACATTAAGTTAGAGACTCCAAAATTCACTTTTTTTAATGCATTTTGTGGCGTTGTCAAAGTATTTACTGCCGGTGTAACCTCCTTCCAATGTGGCCATAATTGCATTTTGTGAGAGGGGAGGCAGCAACGAAATTTGTGGTTTTTTTCTGTTGGCATGGAATTTCAAATCAATTTAACATTTGACATTTGTTGAGGATTTGGTTACTTCTCATTTAAGTATGACCAGCATCGCCTTCATCGCCATAGCCATCACCATTCAAATGCAAATTGAAATTTTTGAAAAAAGCCAGTCAAAATCTTTAGTTTCCACTTCCTTTCATGCCTTATGCGAAATGTTGCCGTTGTCTTTTTTTTCCACATGAAAATTGAAACCCATAAACGTAACAAATTATGATAGGCTTCTTTCAGTTGTTGCCTTTGCTATGGCTTTGTGAAAAGTGAAAATCATTTGAAATAATCTCAGCTTTGCCTCAGAGCTCCTCTGCTGCCGCTGCCACAGCTGATGATGATCGCTTTTTAGAAATCAAATTATGACGATTTCTGTCTGTTGTTGTTCGGCGTGATTTCGCCTTCATGCCACCACCAATTTGCAAGAGCCCTGCTTTAAATCCCTTCGTCTGTCCTTTGTCCTAGCCATGGTTATTTTGTTCATTTTCGATTTTTTCGCCCATTTCGCAATGCCTTCAGATGTTTTGAGATCCTCTAACTGAGATGAGTATTGTCTTTCAATGGTGCTTTATATTTAAATATTGTTTTTAATTGCATAATCGGATTAAATGCAACTCAAATCCCACTTAATCCGTTGAATGGCCATTATGCAATGTCTAAGCATTTGCATGTGCACAGTAGCGATGAAGAAGATGTTGAAACCGAAGTTGCCATAGCGATGGGTTATTCTTATGTAAATGGTGTCCAAATACATTGAAACACTGAAGACTTGAGAAAATTAGCCAATCTAGTCCCAAACTCATCTTATTTTTTGAAAGTGATGCAAAGAAATGGTGTGGCTGCAAACAAAAGACTTAAGAAACGAACTTTGTCAGTAATCACTGCCTAATATGAAACTGTTGACAGGCTTGCCTTAAAAACTGGCATATATGCAAAATAGAAATTACCATAATAAATCAAGGATATAAAGAGTATTATGGTGCCTTTGATTGATGTTGAGGATTTATTGCAATTATATTACCATGTTGCTGTGGGCCAAAGTCCTTGCTTTGTGATACTTCCTTCTACTAGTGAAGGCATAACAACTGTGGTACAGGGCATTATAATTTTGCTCATTTAGTCAGCAATGCTAAGAAGCAGAAGAGCTGGACCCATTGATAAGTAACCGATCGGCTTAGATTCATTTCCTGATTCGATTTAGCTGTGTCCATCAGCCTTTCCCTCCATGTATTAGTGTGATCGAGGTACAGGTCACATTTTTTTATCCGATTGTCATGAAATTTTGTAATTTTTATACCCACCACCGAAGGATGGGGGTAAATTCATTTTGTCATTCCGTTTGCAACATATCGAAATATCCATTTCCGACCCTATAAAGTATATATATTCTTGATCAGCGTAAAAATCTAAGACGATCTAGACATGTCCGTCCGTCTGTCCGTCTGTCTGTTGAAATCACGCTACCGTCTTGAAAAATTGAGATATTGAGCTGAAACTTTACAAAGATTCATTTTTTGTCCATAAGCAGGTTAAGTTCGAAGATGGGCCAAATCGGACTATATCGAGATATAGCCCCCATATAGACCGATCCGGGTCTCAGACCCATAAAAGCCACATTTAATATCCGATTTTGCTGAAATTTGGGACAATGAGTTGTGTTAGGCCCCTAACATCCTCCGTCAATTTGGCTCAGATCGGTTCAGATTTGGATATAGCTGCCATATAGACCGATCCTTCGATGTAAGGTCTTAGCCCCATAAAAGCCACATTTATTATCCGATTTGGATGAAATTTGGGACAGTGAGTTGTCTTAGGCCCTTCGACATCCTTCGGCAATTTAGCCCAGATCAGTCCAGTTTTGGATATAGCTGCCATATAGACCGATCCTCCGATTTAGGGTCTTAGACCCATAAAAGCCACATTTATTATCTGATTTTGCTGAAATTTGGGACAGTGAGTTGTCTTAGGCCCTTCGACGTCCTTCGGCAATTTAGCCCAGATCAGTCCAGTTTTGGATATAGCTGCCATATAGACCGATCCTCCGATTTAGGGTCTTAGACCCATAAAAGCCACATTTATTATCCGATTTTGCTGAAATTTGGGACAGTGAGTTATGTTAGGCCCTTAAACACCCATCTTTAATTTGGCTCAGATCGGTTCAGATTTGGATATAGCTGCCATATAGACCGAGCCTCCGATTTAAGCTCTTAGGCCCATAAAAGCCACATATATTATCCGGTTTTTCTAAAATTTAAGGCAGTGAATTGTCTTAGGCCCCTCGACATCCTTCGTCAATTTGGTCCAGATCGGTCCAGATTTGGATATAGCTGCCATTTGGACCCATTCTCCGATTTAGGGTCTCAGCCACATAAAAGCCACATTTATTATCCGATTTTGCTGAAATTTGGGACAGTGAGTTATGTTTGGCCCTTCGACATCCTTCGCCAATTTGGCTCAGATCGGTCCAGATTTGGATATAGCTGCCATATAGACAGATCCTCCGATTTAGGGTCTTTGGCCCATAAAAGGCGTATTTATTGTCCGCTGTCGCCGTAATTTGGGATATTAAGTTAGGTTAAACCCCTTGACATAGTTGTGCACTATGGCACAGATCGGTCAAGATTTGGATATAGCTGCCATATAGAGCGATCTCTCGGTTTTAGGTTTTGGGGCCAGAAAAAGCGTATTTATTGTCCGACGTCGCCGCAATTTGGGACAGGGTGTTGTGTTGGGCCCTTCGATATCCTTCTTCAATTCCACTCAGATCGACCAAGATTTGGATAGAGCTGCCATATAGACCAATATGTCGATTTAAAGTCTTGGTCCCAAAAATGACGCATTTATAATCCGATTTAACTGAAATTTGACACATTGACTTATGTAAGGCTTTTCGACATTCATGTTGTATATGGTTCAGATCGGTTTATTTTTAGATATAGCTACTGAAAAGACCAATATTTTGCTATACATAATTGAACAATGACTTGTACTTATTAGTATTTGGTCCAAATCGGATCATATTTCGATATAACTGCTATGGGATATAAGGTATGCAATTTTCTATGGATTTTGATGAAAGGTAGTTTACATATATACCCGAGGTGGTGGGTATCCGAAGTTTGGCCTGGCCGAACTAAACGCCTTTTTATTTGTTGGAAGTGATAAAAGAACACTATGTGCAAAATTTAAGCCAAATCGAACAAATCGGCTTCCAAGCGCTCAAGAATTATGGATGGACATGGCTAGTTCGAGATGGCTATCGAGACGATAAAGAATATATACACTTTGTGGGATCTTAGACGAATATTTCGAGGTGTTGTATACGGAATGTCTTTATAAGCATAGCCCCATCCTTTGGTAGTGGGTATAAAAAAAGTCGATTTTTATACCCACCACCATAGGATAGGGGGTATACTAATCTAGTCATTCCGTTTGTAACACCATGAAATTATGATCTGCGACTCCATAAAGTATATATATTCTGGATTCTCTCGACATTCTGATAGCCATGTCCATCCGTCCGTCCGTCTGTCTAAATCACGATAAAGGTCGAACGCGTATAGCTAGCCGCTTGAAATTTAGCACAGGTACTAAATATCGATGTAGATCGTTGAGTATTGCAAATAGGTCATATCGGTTCAGATTTAGATGTAGCTTCCATATAAACCGATCTCCCGATTTGACTTCTTGAGCCCATGGAAGCTGCAATTTTTGTCCGACTTGGCTTAAATTTTGCACGTGGTGTTCTTTTACGGCTTCCAACAGTAGTTCTAAGTAAAGTTCAAATCGGTCTTTAAGCTGACATAGCTCCCATATAAACCGATCTCCCGATTTGACTTTTTGAGCCACTGGAAGTCACAATTTTTTTCCGTTATGACTTCCAACAACTGTGCCAAGTACGATGTAAATCTGTGTATAACGTGATATAGATCCCATACAAACCGATCTCCCGATTTGATTTCATGAGCTACTGGAAGCCGCAATTTTCATCTGATTAGGGTGAAATTTTGTACATGGTGTTCTGTTACGACTCCCAACAACTCTGCCAAGCACGGTTCAAATCCGTCAATAGCATGATATAGCTCATATATAAACCGTTCTCTCAATTTGACTTTTCGATCCCTTACAAACCGCGATTTTTATCTCATTTGGGTGAAATTTTGCATAAAGTGTTCTGTTATGACTCTCAACAACTGCGCCAATTCAGTCTATAACTAGATATAACTCCCATATTTTAGCAGAATCCATGGTGGTGGGTTCCCAACATTTGGCACGGCCGAACTTGGCATGCTTTTACTTGTTTGAGGTCTACATATGTGTGCGAATTTCATAAAAATCGGTCGAGATTTAGAAGTAGCTCCCATATTAATCTTTATTATGGACTCTTAAGGCAATTTTAGTCTGATCTATAAAAGATTTTGCGCGAGGTGTTTTATTTGACGTCCTAATATGTGTGGAAAATTTCCTGAAAATCGGTCCAGCTTTAGATATAGCTCCCATATATGTATTTCATCCGATATGGAGTTTTAAGGCTATAGAAGCCACAATTATAGTCCGATTTCAACACGATTTAGCACGAGATGTTTAACTTAACGTCCCAATGCGTGTTTGGTGCACATTTTCGTTTTGGGGTGTTATTTCATGTGGCAAATCTTTAAGTCGTTTTTCTTTACATGTGCCGATTTAGTTTCTCATTTGGAGTTTTGAAAGATTTCGACAGACAGTCGGGTGTACAGGCATCGGCAAATCAATAGACTCGCAAGGTGATCATGGTACGGAAGTTGCAGAATACTAAGTACATAATTGGTTTTGCTTGTTATGGAATTAAGAAGTCAGTGAACCTCCAGTCTATGATCGAGGATATAATTAATGCTATTCTGTTGATTTAACTCATTTCTTGGTAATAAAATTTGAAACTTTTTCAGTTACAAGAATTTACATTTTCATTTCACTAATAAAATTTTACTATCCATTGTTGGCCTTCATTTCAATGACCATATAAAGGCGCATTATTAATTTAATGGCTCTCTTTATTGAGCGGACTTTGTCCAAAAGACTTTTTCCATTGCATTAACAAATCCATAGAAATTTATCGTCTCAAAATGCAGCCATAAACATTTTTCCTCAAGATTTCTTTTCGAAATCACTCCAATCACTGTCACTTTATTATAATTATCTAAGAAAATTGATTACTGTAGAAAAAGTCGGATGCTTTATGTTCTGCTTTCAGTGGAGTTTTATTTCAGACTAAATGTTTTAAAATTCATGTGGGTATGGTTACATATATACATTAGATATATAGATAAAGAAATGAGAGCAAATTGTACATTAATGACAAATGTCATTAAAAGCAAACTAGATAATAATTCATTGTTGTATTTTATAGTAGTGAATGCCGAATAGACTTTGCTATTTCTAACACCTCCCCTCAAAGTCATGAGGCAGGCAAGATACTTCTGCTGATCAAACCAAGGTTGTGAATATGCTTGGTGTGTTTGATCGCTCCCAAACCTTTCGTGAAAACATCAGCCTCCATTTCATCGGTTGGTTTATATTCCAGCTGGATATCTCCACGTTGTTGAGTTTGATGTAAAAACTGATGTCGCACATCAATGTGCTTTGTTCGAGAATGGTAGCCAACTGACTGAATTAATTTTTGTGCGCTTTGGCTGTCATTAAAAAGTTTTAAGTTGCTTACGTTGACTCCAATTTCGCTCATTATGTGCTTAAGGTAAATAGCTTCTTTGGTAGCTTCGGTAATGGCAAGAAATTCGGCCTCAGTGCTTGATAAGGCCACCGTGCGCTGCTTTCGTGCTTCCCAAGATATTACACTTCCATTAAGTATAAATCCGTATCCAGAATATGATTTTCGATCGGCTAAATTGTTTCCCCAGTCCGCATCGACTACACCATAAATACTTGAAGATGTTTTTCTATAAAGAAGGCCATAATCTGCGGTTCCATTGAGGTAACGTAAAACTCTCTTTGCAGCTTGCCAATGTTTAGTGCCATAGTTGCTGTTAAACTGGCTTAGAAAGTTCACTGCGTAGGCTACGTCGGGTCGAGTTGAAACGGCTAAGTACATCATTGCACCGATCAAGCTTTGATATGGGTATTTCTTCATTAGGTTGTAGTCAGGTTTTGATGGTTTATCCAGCTTACAATTTTGATCCAATGGTGTTTTTACTGCTTTTGAATTTTCCATTTTGAATCGCACTAGGATTGATTCTGTGTAGCTTTTTTGGCTTAAAAATATGAAGTTGTTTTCAATGCTTTGGAAGAATTCAATTCCTAAAATTTTCTTGACTTTTCCAAGGTCTTTCATTTCGAAAGATTTTGCAAGAGATTGCTTTATTTCCTTTCGCCAATTTTCGTCATTGGTTGCAATAAGCAAATCATCCACATAGATTGTTACAAACATAATTTTGTCACCTTTTTGGTTAAAAAACAAACAAGGGTCTTGTTGTGATGCTTTAAGACCTAATTGAAACATTTTTTCTGTCAATTTTTTATACCACTGCAGTCCGGATTGGCGTAAACCATACAGTGCCTTTATTAACTTGCACACAGGCCGTTTAGTTTTATTTAACGCATTTATCCACTTCTTAGCTAAATTCTTAGCTTCTCGCCACTTTGCAGGGTTTGTACCCATTTCACAACCAGTCTCAATTTTTTCTAAAAATTTAAGTAAAAAATCAGGAATTTCTGTATAAATGTCTTCGTCAAGTTCGCCGTTTAAATATGCCGTAACGAAGTCCATTTGGTGAATTTCCAACGATTGTTGTGCGGCTATGGCTGATATTAGTCGTATTGTAGACGAGCGAACCACAGGCGAATATGTTTGTGTAAAGTCCTCCCCTGGCCGCTGAGAATAGCCCTTCGCAACCAATCTCACCTTCTTCTTGTTATGATCTTTGGTGCGAAATACTAGCCTATTGCCTATAACTTGCTTCTCTGTTGGTCTCTCAACGATATTCCAAGTGCCATTTATCAATTGAGCTAAATATTCATCTTCGATGGCAGCCTGCCATTGTTTGCTCTCATCACAGCTCATAGCTTCTTTAAATGTTAGTGGGTCTCCGGTTAAGGCAACGTTAGCATACTCACAATCTTCAAATTCTTCTTCGTTTTCATTTTCATTTTCGTATTCATCCAGGTCTTTCTCGTTTTCATCTTTTTTGTTTAGTAAATTTGATTGGGCATTCATTTTCTTTGGGCGACCCCTTGCGCCTGTTCTCACTATTCTAGGTCTTCCTTTGCCTGCTTTCGGTGTTTCTTTTGGCACGTTTTCGAGATTTTCTTTTTCTTTGGTTTCTAAAATGTCAGATTCTTTTTGTGTCTTTTCAACACTTTCTTCGTCTTCTGTTTCTTCTTCCAATTCTGAATCTTCCTCATTTGACGGTGTAATGAGTCTATCGTAAACATTTTCGTTTATAAACCTTACGTCTCGGCTTATTATTACCTTGCGTCTTTTTTCTGACCATATTCTATACGCCTTTGCTTTGTCAGCATATCCTACAAGAATGCCTTCTTCTGAACGAGAGTCTAGCTTACCATTCGATTTATCTTTAATTAAGACATAGCCCTTTATTCCGAATGGCCTCATATGTTTTAGTGATGGTTTCTTACCAGTCCATAAAGTCAAGGGCAAATCTCCGGCTAAAGAACTTGTAGGGCATCGGTTTCGTATATAACAAGCCATATTTATGGCTTCGGCCCAAAAAATTTTGGGCACACCGCCTTGCTTTAATAAACATCTCGCCATCTCCAGCAATGTGCGGTTTTTGCGTTCCGCAATCCCATTTTGTTGTGGGGTATGGGGAGCGGTCAGCCTCCGTTTTATACCAGCTTCCATTAAAAATTGATTGAATGGTCCATTTAGATATTCCCTACCATTATCGGTTTGTAAAAATTTGATTTTCATCCCTGTGAAATTTTCGGCTGAATTTTTAAAAGTTTTAAACGCATCAAAAACGTCCGATTTGTGCTTTAAAAAATGAACCTCACAATACCGGGAAAAATCGTCGATGAATGTGACGAAATATCGGTATTTGGAATGAGAAGCTACTGGCATGGGTCCACAAACGTCACTATGTACAATCTCCAAAATATTATTTGCATATATACCTTTATTTTTCTCAAATCCAGTTTTGGTCTGCTTTTCGCTCAGGCAGATTGTACATGGTGACAGTTTGGTGCCGCTTTTAACATCGAATCCATGAACTTTTTGTGATGTTGCTAGAGCTCTTAAATCGTTCTCGTTCAAATGGCCTAATCGCCTATGCCACATATCCAAATTGTTCATCTCCTTGTCCTCTGCCACATTCGCCACATCTGTAGAGTTTTTCAAAAAATATAAATTT
Source organism: Stomoxys calcitrans (assembly GCF_963082655.1). Classification (NCBI taxonomy): domain Eukaryota; kingdom Metazoa; phylum Arthropoda; class Insecta; order Diptera; family Muscidae; genus Stomoxys; species Stomoxys calcitrans. The sequence goes on along the minus strand of NC_081553.1, from coordinate 44,626,482 downwards.
CCTATTCTATTTGCTCTGCAAATTATTTTATTATTTTCAATAATAAGGGCCTCACTTTTTTTAAAACATATTTCATAACCTTTATCAGCTAATTTTGATATGGACATTAAATTTGTACGAAGGTCTTTTACGTACATTACATTTTTTACTTTGAATTTATTTTCTTGCTTGTTGTCTATGACATTTAGTTTTACATCTCCTACTCCTGAAATCTCACTTGTCTGTCCGTTAGCCAAACACAATGTTTTCTTTATTTCCTCTATGTTCTCAAATTCTTCTAGATTGGAGCTCATGTGTGACGTGCACCCACTATCTAAGCACCAGCTGTTAGTGACGTCAGCGCAACTAAAGGCAGCATCGGAGCAGTTGAATAATGATTTCTCTGTGTTTACATCTGTCTCCTTATGATAATTGCTGTATTGCTTTGATCTGCAATTGACAGCAAAATGACCATGCTTACCGCACTTAAAACAGCCCTGGCTTTGCTTTTTGTTGTTCTTTCTTTTGTTGTTCCATTTTGATTCCCTTTGTTCTCTTGAGTTTTTATTGTAGTTTTTGTTTACATTACCTCCCGCATAAAGTGCAGTTTGACTATCTCTCTCCGATTTTACCTTTCTTGACTCATCTTCTTCCAAGATTTTTACTCTTAAGATTTCAGGTGATGGCAGTTCGTCTCTTGTTTCAAGAGCACATCTAAATGTTTCAAAAGAGTCAGGTAAACTGTATAAGAGTAGTATGGCCAGTAAATCGTCACCAATCTCCACATTAATTTCTTTTAATTGACCGACAGCTTCAAAGAAATCGTTTAGGTGATCACGAGTGTTGTCTCCCTCTTTCATCCTAGCTAAGGCAACTCGTTTTAATAAAGTTGCTTTTCTTGCAGGGCCTTTCGATTGAAACGTCGATTTCAATTTATTCCACATTTCGTTGGACGTGGCACATTTAGAAATTAATCCCAATTCTGACGGAGCAATAGACAGCATAATTTCCGCACAGGCCTTTTGATCTTTTGAAATCCATTTGGCTTCATTCTCGGTTGCAGGCGCCTTTTCTGTTTCAACATAATTCCACAAATCTGCTTTTATTAAAATGGCTTTCATTTGAAGTTTCCACGTATCATAATTATGAGCATTCAGGGGCTCAATCCTAACAGCGTTGTTGGACATGACTACTTAACCTTTTTGTCTTATTCGTTTGACAATTAAACACGTGAGTTACTGAAATACATGGGACCTGGGCCCATAACCTGTAGAAAAAGTCGGATGCTTTATGTTCTGCTTTCAGTGGAGTTTTATTTCAGACTAAATGTTTTAAAATTCATGTGGGTATGGTTACATATATACATTAGATATATAGATAAAGAAATGAGAGCAAATTGTACATTAATGACAAATGTCATTAAAAGCAAACTAGATAATAATTCATTGTTGTATTTTATAGTAGTGAATGCCGAATAGACTTTGCTATTTCTAACAATTACTTTCTAAATTCTATGGACGACGTTGCATTTGCATTTTTTCACATGGAATACATTTCTCAGTCAGTTTTCGAGTAAATGTCACATTAGTTGTGTGTGTGTCTAATGGTGTATCCATGTCTATGTGTGTGTGTGAGTGTTCTCAATCTTAAAACAATCAAATATCAGCGACAATAAAATCAATTTACATTTGATGTTGTCTGTCGTTGGGTAAGACAGGTTGGTTTGCAGGCAGGCAGGCAGGCGGCAGTTTGCTAGGTTGACTCCTCTATTGCAAATGGTGATTTGGCCATCCATTGTCTCTCTCTCTCTCTCCAAGCACTTGGCAGCGGCATTTGTATAGAAAAGTTCACTTCATTTAATGGAGCAGCAGCAACAACAAGTGGCAGTTGGCGCAACCACAAAAAAACAACTCCTTTGCCAAGAGTGGTCTTGGTTGTGTCACAGACGCTTTTGTATTAGCTAAGAAATTCCTAGGCCGTCATTGCTGAAGAACCCCCTCAAAGAGCCTTTAACAAAATGCCTAGGAGTAGGAAGAATGAAAAATAAAACAGCAAAATAAAATAAATATAAAACAAAGACCATTTAAAATATTTAATTGATGCTGATCTGGCGTTTGTGATAGCAACATTGAGCTCATTAATAAAGTGGTAGTGTATCACAAACAATTGCATGCACTTTTATCTTTGGCCAAGGCATAAAACAAAACAAACACACAGACAGACACACCAACACACTCTGCAACAGCCACTGTAACTCTAGTTCTGCAACAATCGAAGAATTAACCAAATGTTTGGCAGACGATCGTTGGTGCTTGAATATTTAATGGGGGTGGTATGAAAAGAAGGAGAATTTTAATGATACCGAAGGATGGGGGAATATTAATTGTGTCATTCCGTTTGCAACACATCGAAATATCCATTTCCGACTCTATAAAGTGTATATATTCTTGATCAGCGTAAAAACCTAAGACGATTTAGCCATGTCGGTCCGTCTGTCTGTTGAAATCACGCTAAAGCCTTTACAAATAGAGATATTGAGCTGAAATTTTGCACAGCAGGTTAAGTTCAGCAGTTTAGTCCACAAGCAGGTTATGTTCGAAGATGGGCTATATCGGACTATATCTTGGTATAGCCCCCATATAGACCGATCCTTCGATATTGGATCTTAGGCCCATAAAAGCGACATTTATTATCCGATTTTGCTGAAATTTGTAACAGTGAGTTATGTTAGCCTTAATCAATTTGGCCCAGATCGGTAAAGATTTGGATATAGCTGCCTTATAGACCGATCCCTCGATTTAAGATTTTGGGCCCATAAAAATCGCATTTATTGTCCGATGCTGCCGAAATTTGGGACTGGGAGTTAAGTTAAGCCCCTTGACATATTTCTGCAATATGGCACAGGTAGGTCCAGGTTTGGATATAGCTACCACATAGACCGATCCGCCGATTTAGGGTCTTAGGCCCAAAAAAGCCACATTTATCATCCGATTTTGCTGAAACTTGGGACAGTGAATTGTGTTATGCCACTCGTCATCTTTCTTCAATTTGGTCCAGACCGGTCCGGATTTGGATATAGCTGCCATATGTACCGATCCTCCGATTTAGGGTCTTAGGCCCATAAAAGCCACATTTATTATCCTATTTTGATGAAATTTGATACAGTGAGTTGTGTTAGACCCTTCGACGTCTTCCTTCAATTTGGCCCTGATCGGGTCAGATTTGGATATAGCTGCCATTCTGTTCGATTTCTTGATTTAAGGTTTTGGGCCCATAAAAGACGCATTTATTGCCCGATGTTGCCGAAATTTGGGACAGAGAGATAGGATAAGCCCTTCGACATATTTCTGCAATATGGCACAGATTGGTCCAGGTTTGGATATAGCTGCTATATAGACCGATCTCCCGGTTTTAGGTTTTGGGGCCATAATGGGCGCATTTATGGTCCGATGTCGCCGAAATTTGAGACAGTGACTTGTGTTAGGCCCTTTGACATCCTTTTTCAATTTGGCTCTGATCGATTCAGATTTGAATATAGCTGCCATATAGATCGATCTCCCGATTTAAGGTTTTGGGGCCATAAAAGGCGCATTTATTATCCGATTTCGCCAAAATTTGGCACAGTGAGTTGTGTTAGTCTCTTCGACATTTTTCTGGAACCTTGCTCAAATCCGTAAAGATTTGGATATAGCTGTCATATAGACCGATATCTCGATTTAAAGTCTTGGCCCCATAAAAGGCGCATTTATTGTCCGATTTTGCTAAAATTCGGTACAATGAGTTGTGCGAGGCCCTTCGACATTCTTCTCCGATTTGGCCCAGATCGGTCAAGATTTGAATATAGCTGCCATATAGACCGATCTCTCGATTTAAGGTTTTAGGCTCATAAAAGGCGCATTTATTGTCCGATGTCGCCAAAATTTGGGACAGTGAGTTGTGTTAAGCCCTCCGACATACTTCTTCAATTTGGCTCAGATCGGTCCATATTTGGATATAGCTGCCATAGAGACCGATCTCTCGATTAAAGGTTTTGGGGCCATAAAAGGCGCATTTATTATCCGATTTCGCCGAAATTTGGGACAGTGAGTTGTGTTAGTCTCTTCGACATTTTTCTGAAACCTGGCCCAAATCCGTAAAGATTTGGATATAGCTGTCATATAGACCGATATCTCGATTTCAAATCTTGGCCCCATAAAAGGCGCATTTATTGTACGATTTAGCCGAAATTTGGGATAATGAGTTGTGTAAGGCTCTTCGATATTTTTCTGCAACTTGGCCCATATCGGTCCAGATGTGGATATAGCTACCATTTTGACCGATATCTCGATTTAAAGTCTTGGACCAATAAAAGACGCATTTATAATCGGATTTCATTGAAATTTTCACCGGATTTGGATGAAAGGTGGTACATATATACCGGAGGGGGTAGGTATACAAAGTTCGGCCCGGACGAACTTAACGCCTTCTTACTTGTTTTTGTGTTTTTCTTCTATGAACCAACACGCAGGGGTGTGTCCTATGAATGCAGTACATTGCGTTGGCGATAGGAAATCGGGAATTGGAGGGGGAGAAAGGGATGCAGTGTTTATTGAAATTTGTCTTAAATCTCTGGATGTCAAAGTGGGTGGGATAAACATTAGCCGGAAGTCGATTCAACATATGAACGGTTCGGGCGAAATAAGAATTTTCTCTATAATGCATTGTGCGGTCCACTAACCAATCAACTACAAACAGGTGTGAGTTCCTGGAATGTCTAGTAGTCCTGACAAACATCCTTACATTTGGAATAATTAGCCGAATATCAGACGAACACACACCATGAATGTTCGGATAAAATAGCGCCAAACAACCCACATTACGACGATGATCAAGGGAAGCAATAGAGTTGGATACCCTACTATCCCCAGTCAACGCCATCGCTCTCCTCTGTATACGGTCCAGTAGCTCCAGGGATGATCTTGAAGCTCCAACCCATACATGTGAGTTGTACTCCATTTTCGGCTTAATGAAAATGGTGAAGATGTTAAGAAGATCAGGGGAAGTGAAGTAACTCTTACACCATTTAAGGAAGCCTAAACACTTGAATGCTTCTTTCAACACTTCAAATCCATGTTTAGTCCAAAGGACATCACTTTGCATTTTCATGCCCTGAACATCAAGATCTTCTGATTGCTCAACATCTACACCGTTGATAGACAAAGATAATCGTAATGGGACAGTGAATCGTTTGTGTGACAACAAACGGCACAGAGTCTTCCATGCATAAAAATCTACTCGAATCATTCGACCCCACTCAGAAATGGCCATCAAATCCTGGCAGAGTGTATCATCCACAACCCGCCTCTTGTCCTCAATCTCCCAAAGACTCGGCCTATGATCGATTGAGTACGAATGACAGAGATTACTGTCATCCGCAAATGAGTAGATCGGATTCGATGTCTGATCCAAAAGATCTTTGATGAAAATTGGAAAAGAGAAGGAAAAAGAACAGAGCCCTGGGATACACCTGTGGTCAAATTATGCTCATTGGATGAGAACCCATTATAACGACTCGAATAGTGCGATCTCTAAGAAAGCTTGAAATAAATCGAACGAAGCCATTACCGACACCAAATGCGACAAGCTTTGATAGTAGGCATGCACCGTACCAGACCCTATCAAATGCCTTTTGGATATCCAGAGACACAAACTTACTCTCACCAAACTGGTGGATTGAGCAACTCCAACGTTTCGACAGAAGGGCCATGAGGTCGCCCGTAGATCGATTTCTGCGAAAGCCATACTGTTGGTCGCTAAGAAGGCCATTAGACTCTAAATATCTCACAAGATGGTGATTAAATATGCTCTCCATGACCTTGGAGAGAGCGGAGCATATCGCAACTGGAGCATATCGCAAGATGGTGATTAAGCATGCTCTACTTAACACTGGAAAGAGCGAAGCATATCGCAATTGGCCGATAATTCGAAGGGTTGTCACCTTTCTTGAATATTGGCTGAACATTCGCAACCTTTCAACGCGCTGGGAAAAGGTTGCGTAATGGACGAGCTAGCGTGGAAGAACACCTGCGAAAAACAAATTTTGATATGCCATCCCGACCCGGGGATTTATTTACGTCAAGATTCTCAAGAACCCTTTTAACTCCAC
>NC_081553.1:44592521-44620158 GCF_963082655.1 Stomoxys calcitrans | reverse complement strand
GAATGGCCATTATGCAATGTCTAAGCATTTGCATGTGCACAGTAGCGATGAAGAAGATGTTGAAACCAAAGTTGCCATGACGATGGGTTATTCTTATGTAAATGGTGTCCAAATACATTGAAACACTGAAGAATTGAGAAAATTAGCCAATCTTGTCCTAAACTCATCTTATTTTTTGAAAGTGACTTTGTGATGTAAAGAAATGGTGTAGCTGCAAACAAAAGACTTAAGAAACGAACTTTGTCAGTAATCACTGCCTAATATGAAACTGTTGACAGGCTTGCCTTGAAAACTGGCATATATGCAAAATAGAAATTACCATAATAAATCAAGGATATAAAGAGTATTATGGTGCCTTTGATTGATGTTGACGATTTATTGCAATTATAAAGGGTGATTTTTTTGAGGTTAGGATTTTCATGCATTAGTATTTGACAGATCACGTGGGATTTCAGACATGGTGTCAAAGAGAAAGATGCTCAGTATGCTTTGACATTTCATCATGAATAGACTTACCAACGAGCAACGCTTGCAAATCATTTTCAGTGAATGGGCCCTGGAAAAGTTGGCAGAAAATCCGCTTTTTTATCGACAAATTTTGTTCAGCTATGAGGCTCATTTCTGGTTGAATGGCTACGTAAATAAGCAAAATTGCCGCATTTGGAGTGAAGAGCAACCAGAAGCCGTTCAAGAACTGCCCATGCATCCCGAAAAATGCACTGTTTGGTGTGGTTTGTACGCTGGTGGAATCATTGGACCGTATTTTTTCAAAGATGCTGTTGGACGCAACGTTACGGTGAATGAACACATTTCGAACCGAACACTGATTTTGGTAATAAAATTCAATGATTTGCAAGCGTTGCTCGTTAGTAAGTCTATTCATGATGAAATGTCAAAGCATACTGAGCATCTTTCTCTTTGACACCATGTCTGAAATCCCACGTGATCTGTCAAATACTAATGCATGAAAATCCTAACCTCAAAAAAATCACCCTTTATTACCATGTTGCTCTGGGCCAAAGTCCTTTCTTTATGATACTTCCTTCTACTAGTGAAGGCATAACAACTGTAGTACAGGGCATTATAATTTTGCGCAATTGTTTGCAACCCTAAGAAGGAGAAGAGCTAGACCCATTCATAAGTATACCGATCGGCTTAGATTCACTTCCTGATTCGATTTAGCTGTGTCCATTAGTCCATCAGCCTTTCCCTCCATGTATTCCTGTGATCGAGGTACAGGTCACATTTTTTTATCCGATTGTCATGAAATTTTGTAATTTTTATACCCACCACCGAAGGATGGGGGTATATTCATTTTGTCATTCCGTTTGTAACACATCGAAATATCCATTTCCGACCCTCTGAAGTATATATATTCTTGATCAGCGTGAAAATCTAAGACGATCTAGACATGTCCGTCCGTCTGTCTGTTGAAATCACGCTACAGTCTTAAAAAATTAAGATATTGAGCTGAAACTTTGCAAAGATACTTTTTTTGTCCATAAGCAGGTTAAGTTCGAAGATGGGCCAAATCGGACTATATCGAGATATAGCCCCCATATAGACCGATCCGCCGATTTTGGGTCTCAGACCCATAAAAGCCACATTTAATATCCGATTTTGCTGAAATTTGGGACAATGAGTTGTGTTAGGCCCCTAACATCCTCCGTCAATTTGGCTCAGATCGGTTCAGATTTGGATATAGCTGCCATATAGACCGATCCTTCGATGTAGGGTCTTAGCCCCATAAAAGCCACATTTATTATCCGATTTTGAAGAAATTTGGGACAGTGAGTTGTGTTAGGCCCTTTGATATATTTCTTCAATTTGGTCCAGATCGGTTCAGATTTGGATATAGCTGCAATATAGACCGATCTTTTGATTTAAGGTTTTGGGGCCAAAAAAGGCGCATTTATTTTCCGATGTCGTCGAAATTTGGGACATTGAGTAACGTTAAGGCCCTCGACATACTTCTGCAATATGGCACAGATCGGTTCAGATTTCGATATAGCTGCCATATAGACCGATATCTCGATTTAAGGTAAAAGGCGCATTTATTATCCGATGTCTCCGAAATTTGAGACAGTGAGTAGTGTTAAGACCTTCGACATCCTACTTCAATTTTGCTCAGATCGGTCCAGATTTGGATTTAACTGGCATATAGACCGATATCTCGATTTAAGGTTTTGGGGCCAAAAAAGGCGCATTGATTGTCCGATTTCGCCAAAATTTCGGACAGTGGATTGTGTTGGGCCCTTCTACGTTCCTTTGCAATTTGGCTTAGATCAGTCCAGATTTGGATATAGCTGTCATATAGACCGATATCTCGATTTAAGGTTTTGGGGCCAAAAAAGGCGCATTTATAATCCGATTTCATCGAAATTTGGGACAGTGAGTTGTGTAAGGCTCTTCGAGTTTTTTCTGAAACTTGGTCCAAAGCGGTGCAGAATTGGGATTTAGCTGCCATATAGTCTTACCCACATAAAGGGCGCATTTATAATCCGATTTCACTGAAATTTGACACTGTGACTTATGTTAGGCTTTTGGACATCCGTGTCGTATATGGTTCAGATCGGTTTATTGAACAATGATTTGTACTTCCTAGTATTTGGTTCAAATCGGAACGTATATCGATATAGCTGCTATGGGGCATAAGGTATGCATTTGTCACCGAATTTTGACGAAAGGTGGTTTATATATATACCCGAGGTGGTGGGTATCCAAAGTTCGGCCCGGCCGAACTTAACGCTTTTTTACTTTTTTTTTGTGACGAACTTTTTTGAATTTGAGGAAAATCTGTTCGGATTTAGATATATCTTCCATATATAATTTTTATCGGATATGGCCTCCGAAGGCCGTAGTAAACACAATTTTGGTCCGAAGTTTTCAAAATTTTGGACTGGATTTTTTATTTGACGTCTTAACATAAGCGCAAAATTTCATTCAAATCGGATAGGATTTAGATATAGTTCCTATATATATCATTCATCTGATATGTCCAGTTCAGGTTAGTTTAGGTTGAGTGGGTTGCCCCACCAAAGGTGAGTTCACTCGGAGGCCAGTCTGGCCCATTGTGGTACCCTAGAAAGAAAGGGAAGAGAAATATGATGTGAGACCTAGGAGTAGAGGTTAAACACGAATAAAAGAAAGACAGGAGAAAATGGAGAACCCGAGCGGGGGGTGAAGAAACACCCATCCCCACTCAAATGCGGATGTACCCACGCAAGCATGGATGTACCCACACCGGAGCTTCAACAAATCTCAGGAGACCTACCAGAGGTACCTTCGAAAGTTCACCCAGATCACAGAAGAAGCGGCTCCCCAGAAAAAAGAGCCTATGTTCCTGCAGACCTGAACATGAAAACAGCAAGTGCTCAATAGTCTCCTCTTCATCCGCAACTTCTACAGAAGTCATTGTGCGGTATTCCGCACCGCCATGCGGCTTATGGCAGAGTGTCCGGATATGACACCTGTCATCGACTTCTTATCGAACGCCAGCAACTCTCTCGTCCTCCTCGGGTCGATGACAGGCCATAGCGCCTTTGCAGTACGTCAACACTCAACTCTCTCGGATCTCAGTGCCCCTGTGATCCCGACGCAGGCCAGTCTCTATACCTCCTCGAACTCCATCGCACGCGTCCTCTTCCCAATGGCATTCCACCATACCCGTGCTCCATAGGTCAGTATATCCAATAAATCATCTTGGAAGTTATCGCACACTTCCTACCGAACATCCTCCTGCGGGGTCACCACAGGTTGACCCTGTCCAAGGACGTATATGTTCACAATTTCATCAAAATCTGTCGAGTTTTCGATAAAGCTCCCATATATATATATCTGTCATCCGATTAAGCTCTTTAAGGTTGTAGTAGCCACAATTTAGGTCCTATGACAAGAAAATCTTCCAAGGTTTAACTCGATATTTCACACAAATTAACATGGACAGACAGAAAGACGTGAATAGCCAAATCGAATCAGAAATTGATTCTGAGTTAAGCTATAATCCGATTCGAACCATAAATAAATTGAATGTTAAAGACCATAGTAGAGGTTATTGGGTAATATTTCAGGTCATTCGGATAAGAATTCTGCCTTGTAGGGGCTCAAGAAGTATAATAGAAAGATCGGTTTACATGGGAACTGCATAGATCGATTCAGACCATTTCAGACACGTATGTTGAAAGTCATGGGAGAAGAGGTTGTACAAAATTTCAGCCAAATCGCCAGTCAAGAACCAAGACCGGTTTATAAGGCAGCTATATCGGGTTATATATCAGGTTATGGACCGATGTGATCCATACATAGCACAGTTATTGGAAGTCATAAAAAACACTTCATGCAAAATTTCAGTCAAATCGGATAAGAATTGCGCCCTATAATGGCTCTAGAAGTCAAAATCCCGGTCGGTTTAACCACCACCATGGATAAATTAAACATTTTATATAACAAGGATGATATGCAAATTGGGGCTGGTCTGGATCACATTTGATTGAGGTCCCGTGAACTCATATACAAGCCACAGTTTCAGCGAAATTGGGCAAAAAATCCGCTTCTTATGGGATTAAGAACCTTAATTGGTAGGTCGCTCTAAACGGCAGCTATATCTTAATATAGTCTAATCTGGACCATGTTCCGGTCGGATGACGGGAGACTTAATACAAGCCACTTTGTCAAATTCTAGTGAAATCGGGTAATAAACACGGCTGTTATGGGCTGAAGACCTATAATCGGCAGATCCGTCTATATGCATCTATATCGAAATACAGTCCGATCGGAACCATATTTAGATTGGATATCGGGAGGCTTAGAACAACTTATCGTTTAAAATTTAAGCGAAATCGGGTACGGTAGATCTGTCCATATGGCAGCTCTATCTAAGTATAGTCCGATCTAAACCAAATTTCAGCAAAAACTGCTAATAATTGCGACTTTTATGGGCTGAAGACCCTTTATCGGCAGATCGGTCTATATGGCAGCTCTATTTAAATATAGTCCAATCTGAACCATGTCTAAGCCAGATGTCGTGATGCTTATAAAAACTCACCATTTCAAATTTTAGCGAAATCGGGGGATAATTGCTGCTTTTGTAGGCCTAAGACCCTACGTCGGCAGATCGGTCCATATGGCAGCTCTATCTAAGTATAGTCCGAACCGAACCAATTTTCAGCAAAAGCGGGTAAAAATTGCGGCTTTTATGGGCTGAAGACTATAATCGGCAGATCACAGATCGGTCTATATGACAGCTTTATCTAAATATGGTTCGATCTGAACCATATTTGGGTCGGGTGGCGGTAGGCCTAAAACAAAGCACTGTTCCAACTTTCCGTGAAATCGGATAATAAATGCGCCTTTTATGGGCTTAAGATACTTAATCGGCGGATCGGTCAATTTGGCAGCTATGTTTAAATATAGTCCGTATATATGGTTCAGATCTAAGTCAGATATCGGGAAGCTTAAAACAACTCACCATTTGAAATCTTAGCGAAATGTGGTGATAATTGCGGCTTTTATGGGCTTAAGACCCTAAATCGCAAGATCGGTCTATATGGCAGCCATGTCCAATTATAGTCCGATTTGGCGCATCAACTTAACCGGCATATACAAGAAGAAATACGAGTCCTTGCAAATTTTCAACTCAATATCTCAATTTTTAAAGACTGTAGCGTGATTACAACTGATGGACACACGGAAGGACAGACGAACAGACACGACAAAAATGGCAGATTCAAAGGGTTGAAGAAATCAAATCGGGTGATCGTTTCATATGGGAGCTATATCAGGTTATAGACCGATTAAAACTGTACTCAGAACAGTTGTTGCAAAATTTCAGCCAACTCGCATGAAAATTGAGGCTTCCAGGGGCTCAGGAAGTCAAATCGGAAGACCGGTTTATATGGGAGTTATATAAGGTTATTAGTTTTTATACCCACCACCGAAGGACAGGGGTATATTCACTTTGTCATTGCGTTTGCAACACATCGAAATATCCATTCATATATTTTTGATCAGCGTAAAAATCTAATACGATCTAGACATGTCCGTCCGTCTGTCTGTTGAAACCACGCTACACTCTTTAAAAATAGAGATATTGAGCTGAAATTTTGCACAGATTCTTTTGTTATCCATAAGCAGGTTAAGTTCGAAGATCGACTATATCGGACTATATCTTGATAAAGCCCCCATATACACCGATCCGCCGATTTAGGGTCTTAGGCCCATAAAAGCCACATTTATTATCTGATTTTGCTGAAATTTGGGACAGTGAGTTGCGTTGGGTCCTTCGACATCCTTCGTCAATTTGGCTCAGATCGGTCCAAATTTGGATATAGCTGCCATATAGACCGATCCTCAGATTTAGGGTCTTAGGCCCAAACAAGTAAAAAGGCGTTAAGTTCGGCCGGGCCGAACTTTGGATACCCACCACCTCGTGTATATATGTTAACCATCTTTCATCAAAATTCGGTGAAAATTTCATACCTTATGTCCCATATCAGTTATATCAAAATTAGTTCCGATTTGGACCATATACTAATAAGTACACTAGCTATATCTAAAAATAAACCGATCTGAACTATATACGACACGGATGTCGAAAAGCCTCACATAAGTTACTGTGTCAAATTTCAGTGAAATCGGACTATAAATGCGCCTTTAATGGGGCCAAGACTTTAAATCGAGATATCGGTCTACATGGCAGCTATATCCAAATCTGGACCGATTTGGACCAAGTTGCACAAAAATGTCGAAGAGCCTAACACAAAGCATTGCCCCAAATTTCGCCGAAATCGGACAATAAGTGCCTGTTTTATGGTCCCAAAACCTTAAATCGAGAGATCGGTCTATATGGCAGCTACATTCAAATCTGGACCAATCTGTGCGATATTGCAGAAGTATGTCCAGGAGCTTAACCTAACTCGCAGTCCCACATTTCGGCGACATCGGGCAATAAATGAGCATTTTATGGGTCTAAAACCATAACTCAAGAAATCGGTCTATATGGCAGCTAATATCCAAATCTAAATCGATCTGGACCAAATTGAAGAAAGATGTCGAAGGGCCTAACCCAACTCACTGTCCCGAATTTCATAAAAATCGGATAATATATGTGACTTTTGTGGGTCTAAGACCCTAAACCGGGGGATCGGTCTAATGGCAGCTATATCCAAATCTGAACCGATCTGGCTCAGTGTCCCAAATTTCAGCAAAATCGGATAATAAATGTGGCTTTTATGGGCCTTAGACGCTAAATCGGAGGATCGGTCTATGTGGCAGCTATATCCAAATCTGAACCGATCTGAGCCAAATTGACGAAGGATGTCGAAGGGCCTAACAAAACTCACTGCCCCAAATTTCAGCAAAATCGGATAATAAATGTGGCTTTTATTGGCCTTAGACCCTAAATCGGAGGATCGGTCTATATGGCAGCTATATCCAAATATGGACCAATCTGCGCCAAATTGACGAAGGATGTCGAAGGGCCTAACACATCTCAGTGTTCCAAATTTCAGCAAAATCGGATAATAAATGTGGCTTTTATGGGCCTTAGACGCTAAATCGGAGGATCGGTCTATATGGCAGCTATATCCAAATCTGGACCGATCTGAGCTAAACTGACGGAGGATTTTGAAGGGCCTAACAAAACTCACTGTCCCAAATTTCAGCGAAATCGGATAATAAATGTGGCTTTTATTGGCCTTAGACCCTAAATCGGAGGATCGGTCTATATGGCAGCTATATCCAAATATGGACCAATCTGCGCCAAATTGACAAAGGATGTCAAAGGGCCTAACACAACTCACTGTCCCAAATTTCAGCAAAATTGGATAATAAATGTGGCTTTTATGGGCCTAAGACCCTAAATCGGAAGATCGGTCTATATGGCAGCTATATCCAAATCTGAACCGATCTAGGCAAAACAGACGAAGGATGTCAAAAGGCCTAACACAACTCATTGTCCAAAATTTCAGCAAAATCGGATAATAAATGTGGCTTTTATTGGCCTAAGACCCTAAATCGGCGGATCGGTCTATATGGGGGCTATATCAAGATATAGTCCTTTATAGCCCATCTTCGAACTTAACCTGCTTAAGGACAAAAAAAGAAGCTGTGCAAAATTTCAGCTCAATATCTCTATTTTTGAAGACTGTAGCGTGATTTCAACAGACAGACGGACAGACGGACGGACATGTCTAGATCGTCTTAGATTTTTACGCTGATCAAGAATATATATACTTTATAGGGTCGGAAATGAATATTTCGATGTGTTGCAAACGGAATGACAAAATGAATATACCCCCATCCTTCGGTGGTGGGTATAAAAAGCCACATTTTATATCCGATTTGGATGAAATTTGGCACAGTGAGTTGTGTTAGACCCTTCGACATTCTTCGTCAATTTGGCCTAGATCGGTTCAAATTTGGATATAGCTGCCATATAGACCGATCCTCCGATTTATGGTCTTAGGCCCATAAAAGCCACATTTATTATCTGATTTTGCTGAAATTTGGGACAGTGAGTTGCGTTGAGCCCTTTGACATCCTTCGTCAATTTGGTCCAGATCGGTCCAAATTTGGATATAGCTGCCATATAGACCGATCCTCCGATTTATGGTCTTAGGCCCATAAAAGCCACATTTATTATCCGATTTTGCTGAAATTTGGGACAGTGAGTTGCATTGAGCTTTTCGACATCTTTCGTCAATTTGCCCCAGATCGGTCTCAATTTGGATATAGCTGCCATATAGACCGATCCTCCGATTTATGGTCTTAGGCCCATAAAAGCCACATTTATTATCCGATTTTGCTGAAATTTGGGACAGTGAGTTGCGTTGAGCCCTTCGACATCCTTCGTCAATTTGGCCCAGATCGGTCCAAATTTGGATATAGCTGCCATATGGACCGATCCTTCGATTTATGGTCTTAGGCCCATGAAAGCCACATTTATTATCCGATTTTGCTGAAATTTGGGACAGTGATTTGCCTTAGGCCCTCCGAAATCTTTCTTCTATTTGGCCCTGATCGGTTCAGATTTGGATATAGCTGCCATATAGACCGATCTCTTTATTGAAGGTTTTGGGATCATAAAAAGCGCATTTATTGTCCGATGTCGCCGAAATTTGGGACAATGACTAGTGTTGGGCCCTTCGATATTTGTCTTCAATTTAGCTCGGATCGGTCCAGATTTGGATATAGCTGCCATATAGACCGATCTCTCGGTTGAACAATGACTTGTACTTATAAGCATTTGGTCTAAATTGGATGATATCTATAGAGCTGCTATGGGGCATAAGGTATGCATTTTTTACTGGATTTTGACGAAATGTGGATCACATATATACCCGAGGTGGTGGGTATCCAAAGTTCGGCCCGGCCGAACTTAACGCCTTCTTACTTGTTATTTGTTGAAAGTGATAACAGAACACTATGTGCAAAATTTAAGCCAAATCCAACAAATCGGCTTCCAAGCGCTCAAGAATTATGGATGGACATGGCTAGTTCGAGATGGCTATCGAGACGATAAAGAATATATACACTTTGTGGGATCTTAGACGAATATTTCGAGGTGTAATATACGGAATGTCTTTATAAGCATAGCCCCATCCTTTGGTAGTGGGTATAAAAAAAGTCGATTTTTATACGCACCACCATAGGATAGGGGGTATACTAATCTAGTCATTCCGTTTGTAACACCATGAAATTATGATTTGCGACTCCATAAAGTATATATATTCTGGATTCTCTGGACATTCTGATAGCTATGTCCGTCCGTCCGTCTGTCGAAATCACTATAAAGGTTGAACGCGTATAGCTAGCCGCTTGAAATTTAGCACAGGTACTAAATATCGATGTAGGTCGTTGAGTATTGCATATAGGTCATATCGGTTCAGATTTAGATATAGCTTCCATATAATCCGATCTCCCGATTTGACTTCTTGAGCCCATGGAATCTGCAATTTTTGTCCGATTTGGCTGAAATTTTGCACGTGGTGTTCTTTTACGACTTCCAACAGTAGTTATAAGTAAAGTTCAAATCGGTCTATAAGCTGACATAGCTCCCATATAAACCGATCTCCCGATTTGACTTTTTGAGCCATTGGACGTCACAATTTTTTTCCGTTATGACTTCCAACAACTGTGCCAAGTACGATGTAAATCTGTGTATAACGTGATATAGATCCCATACAAACCGATCTCCCGATTTGATTTCATGAGCTACTGGAAGCCGCAATTTTCATCTGATTAGGCTGAAATTTTGTACATGGTGATCTGTTACGACTCCCAATAACTGTGCCAAGGACGGTTGAAATCCGTTAATAGCATGATATAGCTCATATATAAACCGTTCTCTCAATTTGACTTTTCGATCCCTTACAAACCGCGATTTTTATCTCATTTGGGTGAAATTTTGCATAAAGTGTTCTGTTATGACTCTCAACAACTGCGCCAATTCAGTCTATAACTAGATACAGCTCCCATATTTTAGCAGAATCCGTGGTGGTGGGTTCCCAACATTTGGCACGGCCGAACCTGGCATGCTTTTACTTGTTTGAGGTCTACATATGTGTGCGAATTTCATAAAAATCGGTCGAGATTTAGAAGTAGCTCCCATATTAATCTTTATTATGGACTCTTAAGGCAATTTTAGTCTGATCTATAAAAGATTTTGCGCGAGGTGTTTTATTTGACGTCCTAATATGTGTGGAAAATTTCCTGAAAATCGGTCCAGCTTTAGATATAGCTCCCATATATGTATTTCATCCGATATGGAGTATTAAGGCTATAGAAGCCACAATTTTAGTCCGATCTCAACACGATTTAGCACGAGATGTTTAACTTAACGTCCCAATGCGTGTTTGGTGCACATTTTCGTTTTGGGGTGTTATTTCATGTGGCAAATCTTTAAGTCGTTTTTCTTTACATGTGCCGATTTAGTTTCTCATTTGGAGTTTTGAAAGATTTCGACAGACAGTCGGGTGTACAGGCATCGGCAAATCAATAGACTCGCAAGGTGATCATGGTACGGAAGTTGCAGAATACTAAGTACATAATTGGTGTTGCTTGTTATGGAATTAAGAAGTCAGTGAACCTCCAGTCTATGATCGAGGATATAATTAATGCTATTCTGTTGATTTAACTCATTTCTTGGTAATAAAATTTGAAACTTTTTCAGTTACAAGAATTTACATTTTCATTTCACTAATAAAATTTTACTATCCATTGTTGGCCTTCATTTCAATGACCATATAAAGGCCCATTATTAATTTAATGGCTCTCTTTATTGAGCGAACTTTGTCCAAAAGACTTTTTTCCATTGCATTACAAATCCATAGAAATTTATCGTCTCAAAATGCAGCCATAAACATTTTTCCCTCAAGATTTCTTTTCGAAATCACTCCAATCACTGTCACTTTATTATAATTATCTAAGAAAATTGATTACTTTCTAAATTCTATGGACGACGTTGCATTTGCATTTTTCACATGGAATACATTTCTCAGTCAGTTTTCGAGTAAATGTCACATTAGTTGTGTGTGTGTCTAATGGTGTATCCATGCCTATGTGTGTGTGTGTGTGTGTGAGTGTTCTCAATCTTAAAACAATCAAATATCAGCGACAATAAAATCAATTTACATTTGATGTTGTCTGTCGTTGGGTAAGACAGGTTGGGTTTGCTGGCAGGCAGGCAGGCAGGCAGGCGGCAGTTTGCTAGGTTGACTCCTCTATTGCAAATGGTGATTTGGCCATCCATTGTCTCTCTCTCTCTCTCTCTCTCTCCAAGCACTTGGCAGCGGCATTTGTATAGAAAAGTTCACTTCATTTAATGGAGCAGCAGCAACAACAAGTGGCAGTTGGCGCAACCACAAAAAACAACTCCTTTGCCAAGAGTGGTCTTGGTTGTGTCACAGACGCTTTTGTATTAGCTAAGAAATTCCTAGGCCGTCATTGCTGAAGAACCCCCTCAAAGAGCCTTAACCATAATGCCTAGGAGTAGGAAGAATGAAAAATAAAACAGCAAAATAAAATAAATATAAAACAAAGACCATTTAAAATATTTAATTGATGCTGATCTGGCGTTTGTGATAGCAACATTGAGCTCATTAATAAAGTGGTAGTGTATCACAAACAATTGCATGCACTTTTATCTTTGGCCAAGGCATAAAACAAAACAAACACACAGCCAGACACACCAACACACTCTGTAACAGCCACTGTAACTCTAGTTCTGCAACAATCGAAGAATTAACCAAATGTTTGGCAGACGATCGTTGGTGTTTGAATATTCAATGGGGGTAGTATGAAAAGAAGGAGAATTTTAATGAGAACGAAGGATGGGGGTATATTCATTATATTATTCCGTTTGCAACACATCGCAATATCCATTTCCGACCCTATAAAGTATATATATTCAAGATAAGCGTAAAAATCTAAGGCGATCTAGACATGTCCGTCCGTCTGTCCGTCAGTCAGTTGAAATCACGCTATAGTCTTCAAAAATAGAGATATTGAGCTGAAACTTCGCACAGGTTCTTTCTTTGTTCATAAACAGGTTAAGTTCGAAGATGGGCTATATCGGACTATATCTTGATATAGCCCCCATATAGACCGATCGGCCGATTAAGGGTTTTAGGCCCATAAAAGGCACATTTATTATCCGATTTTGCTGAAATTTAGGACAGTGAGTAGTGTTAGGCTTTTCGATATATTTCTTAAGTTTGGCCACGATCGGTTCAGATTTGGATATAACTGTCATATAGACCGATCTCCCGATTTAAGGTTTTGGGCTCATAAAAGGCGCATTTATAATCCGTTTTCGCCGAAATTTCGAACAGTGAGTTATGTTAAGCCCTTCGACATACTTCTGCAATGTGGCTCAGATCGGTTCCGATTTGGATATAGCTGCCATATAGACCGATTTCTCGATTTAAGGTTTTGGGCTCATAAAAGTCGCATTTATTGTCCGATTTCCCCGAAATTTCGAACAGTGAGTAATGTTAAGCCCCTAGACATACTTCTGCAATATGGCACAGATCGGTTCAGATTTGGAGATAGCTGCCATATAGACCGATCTCCCGATTTAAGGTTTTGGGGTCATAAAAGGCGCATTTGTTGTCCGATGTCGCCGAAATCTGGGACAGTGAGTTGTTTTAGACCCTTCAATATCCCTCGTCAATTTGGCTCAGATAGGTCCAGATTTGGATATAGCTCCCATATAGACCGATCCTCCTATTTAGGGTCTTAGGCCCATAAAAGCCACATTTATTATCCTATTTTGCTGAAATTTGGGACAGTTAGTTGTGTAATGCCTTTCGACATCTTCCTTCAATTTGGTTCAGATCGGTCCAGGTTTGAATACAGCTGCCATATAAACCGATCTCTCGATTTAAGGTTTTGGGCTCATAAAAGGCGCATTTATTGCCCGATTTAGCCGAAATTTGGGCCATTGAGTTAAATTAAGCCCTGGGATATACTTCTTCAATTTGGCTCAGATCGGTCTAGATTTGAATATAGCTGCCATATAGACCGATCTCCTAATTTGAGGTTTTGGGCCCATAAAAGGCGTTCTTATTGTCCTATGTCGCTAAAATTTGGGACAGTAAATTGTGTTAAGTCCCTCGACATACTTCTGCAATATGCCACAGATCGGTCCAGATTTGGATATAGCTGCCATATAGATCGATATATCGATTTAAGGTTTTTGGCCCGTAAAGGGGGCATTTATTGTCCGATTTTGCCGAAATTTGGGGCAGAGAGTTAGTTTAAGATCCTTCACATATTTCTGCAATTTGGTCTAGATCGATCAAGATTTGCATATAGCTGTCATATAGACCGATATCTCGATTTAAAGTCCTGGCCCCAAAAAAGGCGCATTTATAATCCGATTTCACTGAAACTTGACACAGTGACTTAGGTTAGGCTTTTCGACATCCATGTTGTATATGGTTCTGATCGGTTTATTTTTAGATATAGCTACTAAGAAGACCAATATTTTGTTATACACAATTGAACAATGGTTTGTACTTATTAGTATTTGGTCTAAATCGGAACATATTTCGTTATAATTGCAATAGGACATAAGGTATGCAATTTTCACCGGATTTTTATGAAAGGTGGTTTACATATATACCCGAGGTGGTGGGTATCCAAAGTTCGGCCCGGCCATACTTAACGCCTTTTAACATGTTTTCTATCAACCAACACGCTGGGGATATCTCCTATAAATGCAGGTCATAGCGTTTGCGAATGGAAATTAGGAATTGGAGGGGGAGAAAACGATGCAGTGTTTATTGAAATTCGACTTAAATCTCTGGATGACAAAGTGGGTGGGAAAAACATTAGCCGGAAGTCGATTCCACATTCGAACTGTTTGAGCGAAATAAGAATTCTCTCTATAATGCATTGTGCGGTCCACTAACCAATCAATTACAAACAGGTGTGAGTTCCTGGAATGTCTAGTAGTCCTGACAAACATCCTTACATCAGGAATAATTAGCCGAATATCAGACGAACACACACCATGAAAGTTCGGATAAAATAGCGCCAAACAACCCACATTGCGACTATGTTCAAATGAGGCAATGGAGTTGGATACCCCACTGTCCCCAATCAAAACCATCGCTCTCCTCTGTACACGGTCCAGTAGCTCCAGGGATGATTTTGAAGCTCCAGCCCATACATGTGAGTTGTACTCTATTTTCGGCCATATGAAAGAGGTGTAGATGTTGAGAAGATTAGATGTAGTGAAGTAATTCTTACACCGTTTAAGGAAGCCTAAACACTTGAATACTTCTTTCGACACTTCAAATTCATGTTAAATCCAAAGGACATTACTTTGTATTTTCATGCCCAGAACATCAAGAGATTCTGATTGCTCAACATCTACACCGTTGATAGATAAAGATAATCGTAATGGGACAGTGAATCGTTTGTGTGACAACACACAGCACAGAGTCTTCCGTGCATTAAAATCTAATCGATTCATTCGATCCCACTCAGAAATGGCCATCAAATCCTGGCAGAGTGTATCATCCATAACCCGCCTCTGGTCCTCAATCTCTCAAAGACTCGGCCTATGGTCAAATGAGTACGAGTGACAGAGATTACTGTCATACGCAAATGAGTAGATCGAATTCGATGTCTGACCCAACAGATCGTTGATGAAAAAAGAACAAGTAAAAGCGTGCTAAGTTCGGCCGGGCCGAATCTTATATACCCTCCACCATGGATCGCATTTGTCGAGTTCTTTTCCCGGCATCTCTTCTTAGGCAAAAAAAAAAGGATATAAGAAAAGATTTGCTCTGCTATTAGAGCGATATCAAGATATGGTCCGGTTTGGACCACAATTAAATTATATGTTGGAGACCTGTGTAAAATTTCAGCCAATTCGTATAAGAATTGCGCCCATTGGGGCACACGAAGTAAAATAGAGAGAACGATTTATATGGGATCTGTATCGGGCTATAGACCGATTCAGACCATAATAAACACGTTTGTTAACGGTCATGAGAGAATCCGTCGTACAAAATTTCATGCAAATCGGATAATAATTGCGACATCTAGAGGCTCAAGAAGTCAAGATCCCAGATCGGCTTATATGGCAGCTATATCAGGTTATGAACCGACTTGTACTTTATTTTATATAGTTGTTGAAAGTAACAATAAAAAACGTCTTGCGAAATTTCAGCCAAATCGGATAGAAATTGAGCCCTCTAGGAGTTCAAGAAGTCAAGTCCCCAGATCTGTTTATATGACAGCTATATCAGGTTATGAACCGATTTGAACCATATTTGGCACAGTTGTTGGATATCATAACAAAATACTACGTGCCAAAATTCATTTAAATTGGATAAGAATTGCGCCCTCTAGAGGCTCAAGAAGTCAAGACCCAAGATCGGTTTATATGGCAGCTATATCAGGTTATGAACCAATTTGAACCATACTTGGCATAGTTGTTGGATATCGTAACTAAACATGTCGTGCAAAATTTCATTCCAATCGGATAAGAATTGCGCACTCTAGAGGCTCAAGAAATCAAGACCCAAGATCGGTTTATATGGCAGCTATATCAGGTTATGGACTGATTTGAACCATACTTGGCACAGTTGTTGGATATAATAACAAAACATGTCGTGCAAAATTTCATTCTAATCGGATAAGAATTGCGCACTCTAGAGGCTCAAGAAGTCAAGACCCAAGATCGGCTTATATGGGAGCTATATCAAAACATGGACCGATATGGCCCATTTACAATACCAACCGACCTACACTAATAAGAAGTATTTGTGCAAAATTTCAAGCGGCTAGCTTTACTCCTTCGGAAGTTAGCGTGCTTTCGACAGACAGACGGACGGACGGACGGACGGACGGACGGACAGACGGACGGACAGACGGACGGACAGACGGACGGACAGACGGACGGACAGACGGACGGACATGGCTAGATCGACATAAAATTTCACGGCGATCAAGAATATATATACTTTATGGGGTCTCAGACGAATATTTCGAGTAGTTACAAACAGAATGACGAAATTAGTATACCCCCCATCTTATGGTGGAGGGTATAAAAAAAGAAGGAGAAAGAACAAAGCCCTGGGATACACCTGCGGTCAATTTATGCTCATTGAATGAAAACCCATCTATAACGACTCGAATAGTGCGATCTCTGAGAAAGCTCGAAATAAATCGAACGAAGCCATTACCGACACAAAATGCGACAAGCTTTGATAGTAGGCATGCACCGTACCAGACCCTATCAAATGCCTTTTGGATATCCAGAGACACAAACTTACTCTCACCAAACGGGTGGATTGAGCAACCCCAACGTTTCGACAAAAGGGCCATGAGGTCGCCCGTAGATCGATTTCTGCGAAACCCATACTGTTGGTCGCTAAGAAGGCCATTAGATTCTAAATATCTCACAAGATGGTGATTAAATATGCTCTCCATGACCTTGATTATGGTGATTAAGCATGCTCTACTTAACATTGGAAAGAGCAAAGCATATCGCAATTGGCCGATAATTCGAAGGGTTGTCACCTTTTTTGAATATTGGCTGAACATTTGCAACCTTTCAACGCGCTGGGAAAAGGTTGCGTAATGGACGAGCAAGCGTGGAAGAACACCTGCGAAAAACAA
Organism: Stomoxys calcitrans; assembly: GCF_963082655.1. Lineage (NCBI taxonomy): Eukaryota > Metazoa > Arthropoda > Insecta > Diptera > Muscidae > Stomoxys > Stomoxys calcitrans. Next base: position 44,603,022 of record NC_081553.1, on the reverse strand, counting down.
ATTTTGCTATGCCATCCCTACCCGGGGTTTCATTTACGTCCAGATTCTTAAGAACCCTTTTAACTCCACTAGTTCGAAACAAGTAAAAAGAGTTCGGCAGGGCTTCGGGTGTATATATAAACCACCTTTCGTCAAAATCTGGTGAAAAATGCATACCTCATATCGAAATATGTTCCGATTTGGACCAAAAACTTATAAGTACAAGTCATTGTTCAGTTGTATATAACAAAATATTATCTTTATATTAGCTATAGCTAAAAATTAATCGATCTGAACCATATACGACACGGATGCTGAAATTTTGCACGACGTGTTTTGTTATGACTTTCAACAACTGTATTAAGAATAGTTCAAATCGGTCCATAACCTGATATAGCTACCATAGAAACCGATCTGGGGTCTTGACTTCTTGAGCCACTAGTGAACGGAATTATTAACCGATTTGGCTGAAATTTTGCATGAGGAGTTTTGTTATGACTTTCAACAACTGTGTTAAGAATAGTTCAAAAAGGTCCATAACCTGATATATCTTCCATATAAACCGATCTGGGGTATTGATTTCTTGAGCCTCTATAGGGAGCAATTCCTATCGAATTTGGCTGAAATTTTGCATGACGTGTTCTGTTATGACTTCCAACAACTGTGACAAGTATGGTTCAAATCGGTACATAGCCTGATATAGCTGCCATATATTATCCGATATGTGATATTGACTTCTTGATCCTCTAGAGGGCGCAAGTGTTATCCGATTTTGCTGAAATTTTGTACAACGGCTTCTCTCAAAACATACATGTCAAATAAGGCATGAATCGTTTTATAGCCTAACTAGCTGATCCGGACCCGCTCCGCTGCGCCTACTTTTACTTTATAGGGAACAAAATTTTCCTTGAAATATTTATTTTCGACAATTAAAGAGCTTTTAGTGAAATACCATGCTACAAAATAGTATATCGCTTGACTACGAATTTAAGTTTGGAAGCAAGGTCTACTCCATTCTGAAAATACTTTATTTCAGGCCGACATTCTCATGATGTCTGATTTAGGGGTATTTTCGGGTGTAAGGTGGTCCTCCAGACACTTGGCCCTGGAAAATATCAGCATCGTCCTCCTCTCACAAATTCCATTTTTTTAAACCCCATATTGCAATTGGTTTGAAGGGAGTTTACAGAATGAGGCGTCCCTCAAACACATGGCCCAAGATTGGTTTTCAAATTCGTTTTTCTAATCTCAAATACCTTTATTTGAGCAACATATTGGCATGGTCGAAAAAAGTTTACCCATTGGGGGGGGGGGGGGGGTCCTTCATTTGGATATCAAATTCGTATTATACTCCCAAATACCTTTATTTGAGTCCCATATTGCGATGGTTATTAAAAAATTGCCGTTTGTGGGGTATTTTGGCAAAGGGGTAGACCCCCAGAAAATTGGTCCCGAAAATGGATATCAATTCTTGCTCTTCCCCCCAATTCCTTTCATTTAAGCTCCACATTGACATTGTCGGTAAATATGACCGATTTAGGGGTGTTTTGGGGATTGGGGTGGTACCCTAAACACTAAGCCAGGAAAATAAATCAGCAACGTGCTCAATTCTCATATATCATTTATTTGAACCCCATATTGGCATTGCCCTCAAAATTGGATATCAAATTCGTTTTTTTCTTATCTCATTTAAACTCCTTATTGCAAAAGTCTGCAAATATGTCCGGTTTGGAGTATTGGCCCTAAAAACAATGAATATTAAGTTCCACTCTCACCCCATGACCGGCTTGGGGTGTGTTTTGGGGAATGGGCGGCCACTCAGTGAGTTGGCCTTGAAAATATATATCGGATTCGTGTTCCACTTTAAAGACCCTCTTATTTGAACCTCATATTGCAATAGTTAGAAAATACTTACTATTTGGATGGTGTTGTGGAGGTGGGGTGGCCCCATAGACACTTTTCCCGAATATTGATATCAAATTCGTGCTTTACTCCCAAAGACCTTTTATTTGAGCCCCATATTGCATTTGGTGAGAGGCGGCCTCCCAAACACTTGGTCCCATATTTGAATATCAGATTCGTATTCTATATTCAAATACCTTTTATTTAAGCCCCATATTCCCATAGCCAGTAAATAAGTCCTGTTTGGGGGTGTTTGGGAAAGGGGTGGACCCCCAGAAACCTGCTCCCACATTACATTTGGATATCATATTCGTATTCTACTCGCAAATACCTTTCATGTGAGCCCCATATTGCCATGGTCTGTAAATATGTCCGATTTAGGGGTGTTTTGGGGCGTGGGTGGTCCTCCCAGCACTTGGTCCGACAATTAGATATCAGATACTTTTACTTATCCTAGATACCTTTCATTTGAGTCTCATATTACCGTGATTGGTCTAAATATATGTTTGGTAGGTTTTAGGGTGGGCAGCCCCCTTAGGTACCCCATTCGAAATTTGGATACCAAATTTTTATTTTTAGGGTACTATATGAGAGCACACAAAATTTCGCTTAAATCGCACCACCCACCTCCGAGATCTGGTGTTTCTGAAAATAAAGGTAAGGGGTAGGGTCCGCGCCCCCTTCAGATATCAAAAAATTTAGTACCCTATTTTCACCACGGGATCATTATGCACCATCTGTGAAAATTTTAAGAAAATCGGTTCAGCCGTTTCTGAGTCTATAAGAAACACACAAACAAACGAACCTACAAACAAACACAAATTGATTTTTATATATAAGATACAGCTCCCCCATAAACCGATCTTCCTATTTTACTTCTTTAGCCCCTAAAGTGCGCAATTTTTACTAGATTTGGCTAAAGATTTACACAATGATTTCTACTATGGTCTCCAATATTCATGACATAACAATTCTTTTCTTGTATCCTTTGTTTGCCTAAAAAGAAATACCGTGGCAAGAGCTCGACAAATGCGATCCATGGTGGAGGGTATATAAGATTCGGCCCGGCCGAACTTAGCACGCTTTTGCTTGTTAAAGCGTGATTTCAACGGACAGACAGACAGACGGACGGACATAGAAGGGGAGCCAACAGGTTAGCCTTATCAACCGGGTCACCGAATGTTTGATCGTCCTTAATAAGAGTTGGAATAGATGAGGAACTACCCTTTACCCTTTTCACGAACGACCAAAAGCTCCTCGTGTAGAAGCAAGAACCTTAAAACGCAGACGCTGTTCGTAAATAAATTTCTCGACCCTAAGCACATTGGCACACGAAAATCTTGCCTGCTTGCGCACTTGCACTTCAGTATTGGCATTTTTATCCAAGCGCCAGTTGCTGAATGCCACCTCTTTCGATCTGACAGCATCTCTGCATGTCTGGTTAAACCAACTTTTATGGGGGTATACTAATTTCGTCATTCTGTTTGTAACTACTCGAAATATTCGTCTGAGACCCCATAAAGTATATGTATTCTTGATCGCCGTGACATTTTATGTCGATCTAGCCATGTCCGTCCGTCTGGCAATCCGTCCGTCCGTCTGTCGACGTAAGCTAACTTCCTAAGGGGTAAAGCTAACAGCTTGAAATTTTGCACAAATACTTTTTATAAGTGTAGGTCGGACGGTATTGTAAATGGGCCATATCGGTCCATGTTTTGATATAGCTGCCATATAAACCGATCTTGTGTCTTGACTTCTTGAGCCTCTAGAGGGCGCAATTGTTATCCGATTGGAATGAATTTTTGCACGACGTGTTCCGTTATGATATCCAATAACTACGCCAAGTATGGTTGGAATCGGTCCATAACCTGATATAGCTGCCATATAAACCGATCATGGGTCTTGACTTCTTGAGCCTCCAGAGGTCGCAATTATTATCCGATTTGCCTGAAATTTTGTACGATGGATCCTCTCATGACCATCAACATACGTGTTTATTATGGTCTGAATCGGTCTATAGCCCGATACAGCTCCCATATAAATCGTTCTCTCTGTTTTACTTCTTGAGCCCCCAAAGGGCGCAATTCTTATTCGAATTGGCTGACATTTTACACAGGTCTCCAACATATAATTTAATTGTGGTCCAAACCGGACCATATCTTGATGTCACTCTAATAGCATAGCAAATCTTTTCTTATATCCTTTTTTGCCTTAGAAGAGATGCCAGGAAAAGAACTCGATCCGGCCCGGCCGAACTTGGCACGCTTTTACTTGTTTTACATAGCATTTCAGCGATATTGGGTGATGAAAAAACCTTTTTTATTTTTTTTGTAGCCTACCTCTATTTCTTTAACTACCCTCTTCAATTTGATCTTCATCGAGCTACTTTTTTTTTTTTTTGTTGCTGGTAACAAAACTTAGGCCACCACCCATGGTTGTCGCTTTGCTCATGCGCAAGTCCCCTTGTATGTGAAATTAAACACAACATTGGCTGTGCCATCAAGATCCCGCAGGAACTTCAGCCAAACCAAACCTTAACCCTTTTGACAGAGCCCCGGCCCAAGTGTAGCTTGTTTTATGGTCGTAGGCACGATTTATTAATTTAAATTGTACTGGTTAACAGAATACGAGCAATGTATGTGAGAGTGACTGAGCGACTCTGTGTATGTGTGCATGTGTGTGTGTGTTGTGCATACAATTTGCGATTTTTATCAGATTTTCGAAAAGAAATTAAATCTACTGTAACTTGTTACACTGTCATGGTAAATGTCAGTCAAGTTTTGGTGTCCGCTTTATCGTATTTTTTTTTTCGGGATTTCCTAATGCCAACTGATACCACACACTCTCTGTTTAAGCTGAAGGGGAAGATGGAGTTCTTGCTCTCCAACCATTGAGGAAGGGCTGTGTTTTTTACTCATGATTTTGAATTTAAATAAAACAGGAAAGGGAGTCAGTCAATTGTCTTGTCGTCTACTCCTTAGACATTGTCGTTTGAAAAGTGGCGTCGGCGTTTCGCTTCCCAAAAGGCCAATTGAAGCCAGCACTTGCGACGTATACCGATTGCCATGCAATGCAATATGCAGGGCCCCCAAAACAAGTTCAGTTAATTTAAATGTTAAACAACTTTATTTTTATTGACAAATAAAATTTAAGCCGACGACATTTCAATGCTTTGCAACTCTTTTAATTTTGGGAAAATGTTGTTTAAGTGAATCTTACAGTTTTCACAAATTGCCTTGATTGCTTGATTCAATTGAATTTTATTCGGTTCTCATCAAAGTTTCAATTTCGATTGAAAAATTTCCATGCGGTGAAGAAGAAAAGGGCATTGCGTTAAGGGTTTTTAAGAGGGATAAGTTTTCGAATGGACAAGTTATGCTTTTATGTTACCATTTATAGAGTACTAGGGTGCCCGGTGTGCTTCGATACAATCATAAAAGTTTGCGGCCCCTTTTTGATGTGGTCCAAATTGGAAAATTTTTCCGTTTGTGGGATAATTTTGGGGTGGGGCGACTCCTCGGGAATTGACCCAAATATTTGTACAACTTTCGCATTCTACTCTCATATACCTTGGGCAGGCCACCGTAGCGCAGAGGTTAGCATGTCCGCCTATGACGCTGAAGACCTGGGTTCGAACTCTGGCGAGACCATCAACAAAAAATTTTCAGCGTTGGCTTTCCCCTCCTAATGCTGGCAACATTTGTGAGGTACTATGCTATGTAAAAACTTCTCTCCAAAGAGGTGTTGGCACTGCGATACGCCATTCGGACTCGGCTATAAAAAGGAGGCCCCTTATCATTGAACTTGAATCGGACTGCACTCATTGAGAGAAGTTTGCCCCTGTTCCTTAATGGAATGTTCATGGGCAAAATTTTCAATTTAACTCTCATATACCTTTCGTTTGAGTCCCATCTTATCCCGATTGCCCCCCTTGCGGATATCAAATGAAGTATCCTATTTTAAACTGGCAAAACTCAAATATTAATCTGAGGCCAAATAAGTCTTGACCTTCATGGAATTCTAGATCGATTTAGTCATGTCCGTCCGCCTGTCTTTCTGGCGACGCCAGCTTTCTAACCAGTAAAGTCAGAAGCTTGAAGTATTGCACAAATACTTATTATAAGTCCTGGTCGATTGTGAATGTACGAGTAAGTGGTCCATGTTTTGCTATAGTCCATATATAAACCGTTATCCCGATTTGACTTCTTCGACCTAAAGATGGCGCATTTTTTATTGGGGACCCTCCCCCTTACCACAAAAGTACTACCCAGAAATAAAAGAGGACCGATCGGAACAATATGGGATTCAAACGAAAGATATTCAAGAGTAGAGTAAGAATTTCATAATAAAAGTTGGGTCCAAGTACCTGGGGGGTCGCCCCAGCCCCAATACCCCTTAAAATAGATATATTTGACGATCATGACAATATGGGACTCAAATGAAAGGTATTCGTGAGTATATTACGAATATGGTCAGGAAGTAGGAATAGCTTTTATAATTCATTGATAACGGAAGGGGGCGGACCCTCCACCGTTGCCCCAAAAATACCACCCAAAATTAAAAGTGGACCGATAAGGACAATATGGGTATGAAATGAAATAAATGCGGGAGTAGATAACTAATCTGGCATACAAATTCATGTTAAAGTATAGGGGGTTACCCCATCCCCACAAAAATGCCCAAAATTGGCACATACGATCTATGGGCCTCTGTTTGTTTGTTCCGTATAGACTGAAAACGGCAGAACTGATTTTCTCGAAATTTTCGCTTGTTGTGTAGGTTGGTCTGGAAGGAAACATAGGTTATATAATTTTGCGGTATAGGAAGGGGGAGGGACCCTGAAAACGGCAGAACTGATTTTCTCGAAATGTTTGCTTGTTGTGTAGGTTGGTCTGGAAGGAAACATAGGTTATATTATTTTGCGGTATCGGAAGGGGCCAAAAACACAACCCTAAACCCCTTATGCCAAAAACACAACCCTAAAATAAAAGTGGACTGTTCGAGACAATATATTGTAGGTATCGAATGAAAGGTATTGGAGAGGAGAATACGGATATGGAACTAAGTACCCATCGGGTCCCCAACCCCAAAACTCCCCCAAACAGACATATCGGGCGTTCATTTCAATATGGCGCTTAAATGAAAAGTATTCGGGAGTATCTGGCATACAAAATTAATCTGGCATACAAAATCAGATCGAAGTATAGGGGATCACGCCACCCCTTTAAACCCCATTAAACCCATTATGACTATATGATACTTGGCTGAACCCATTTTCTTAAAATTTCCATGGTTGTGTACGTTTGTCTGGAAAGAAACATAGGCTATATGATTTTTAGATATCGGGTGGAGGCGGACCCTTCCCCTTACCCCAAAAACGCCACCCATATCCGAAAGTAGTCCGCTGGGCACAATTAGGGTATCAAATGAAAGGTATTGGAGACCAGAAAACGAATATGGTTTTAAAATTTGGGTCCAAGTACCCAGCGAGGCGCCGCAACCCCAAAATTCCTCGAAATAGATATATTCGAAGTTCATGTCAATATGGGACTCAAATGAAAAGTATTAGGCAGTAGATTACAAATATGGCATAAAACGTTAGGTCCAAGTAATGGGAGGTCGCCCATCCCCAAATACTCCCAAGTTGGCATATTATCCGACCATGGCTATATGGGACTCAAATGATAGGTATTTGGGAGTAGATTACGAATACGATATTAAAATTTGCGTTCAAGTATAGGTGGCGATTTTCCTCCTAAATATACGTCAAATGGGTTATTTGACCCATTATGACAATATGGGACTCAACTGAAAGGTATTAGAGAGTAGAAAATGAATTTGATATCCAATTTGGGAGCCAAGTTTTTTGGGGTACGCCCCAAAGACCATCCTAAACTGAACTTCATTTCCGTTGGGAATAAATAACGAAGTTCCGGTCCAAATGGTTAATATTTACCGCCCATGGCAATATGGGGCTCAAATTAAAGAAAATGTGGAAGTGCAGCACGAACTTGAAGTAGGCCACAGTAGTATGTCCGCCTGTGACGCTAAACATCTGGGTTCGAATCCTGGCGAGGCCATCAGAAAAAATTTTCAGCGGTGGATTTTCCCTCCTAATGCTGGCGACATTTGTGAGGTACTATGTCATGTAAAACTACTCTCCATAAAAAGGAGGTCCCTTATCATTGAGCTTAAAACTTAAATCGTAATGCACTCATTGATATGTGCGAAGTTTGCCCCTATTCCTTAATGGAATGTTTATGGGCAAAATTTTGCATTTAGCACGAATTTGAAATCCACATTTGAGTCGAAATGTCTGAGGTGCCATCCCTACCCTAATAAGAACATTACCCTAAGGAAGGACATTACCATCAGGAACCGAGAAGGGGCAAATTCTCACACATCAATGAATGCTTCCGAATCAAGTTTAAACTCAATGATGAGGGATCTTTTTTTTATAGCCGAGTCCAAACTGCGTCCCGCAGTGCGACACCTCTTTGCGGGAAAATTTTTTAAATGACCATGCATGGCATTGTACCTCGCAAATGTCACCAACATTAAGAGGGGATAAACACCGCTTTGTTCGATATTCTCGCCAGTATGCGAACGCGTTCAGCGTCATAGGCTACAATGGCACGAATTCGATATCCGCATTCAGGGCAAAGTGTCCCATCCTAAAAAGATATTAGAGAGTTAAAGAAGATGCAGCGGAGCTGGCCCGGTTCGCTTAGTCTCCCATATAACCTAATCTTTATATTTGACTTCTTGAGCTTCCGTCGGATATTCCAACTCAGGTGATCATCGTCAAAGGCAGAAATGCAAAGCTCCGACTTCTTGAGGCTCTAGAGGGCACTCGATCGTGGTTCTTATAACTTCTGTTTGTTTAACATTGCACTTTAATTAGGATTCGTATTCTCTGCAGCACAAAGTCTCATAACCTTAAACTACCACATGAAGCAATCCACCATCGTTTTCTTGTTAAGGCTATCTTGACGTATACGTAACATTAATTAATCCAAATGACAATATTTTGTGATAATGTCAATTTGTTTATGATTATTCTTCGATTACCCAACTTCAACCAAGGAGCAAACAGAAGAAGCTGCCTAATCCCTTTCCAGACCTTTTCTTAGTGCCCACTAACAGTTTAGTAAATAAAAAAAAAAAAGAAGCAAACTTAGGGCTGCATAACAGGGTCCAGTGACTTATGGTCCATGCAACATATGCATCAGCATTACGTTGCACACATGATGGACAACAAGTAGTCGAGTTTTTCATTAAAAGTGACTAAAAGTATCTGCAAACTCATGTTTGAGATGTTGAAAAGTTGCTGATCCTGCTGTTGTTGATGCAGTTGAGCAGTAGTTGCAGCAGTTGCCACAGTTGTTGCGCTCCTTCCTTCCTTGCCGCCTTTTTTATTTCTCTCTTTCTTTTTTTTGCTCTGCCGTGTCTGTATGAATTATCATGACAGTGGAATCTACATTTGAAATGGAAACGCTGCAAGAAGAGTGTTTGAAAGGTGGATGGGATAGGGGGGGAGGGATGCTGTGCCTGTTGATGCATTTCTCAAACGCCGGACAATTTTGAGGCGAAATGAAACGAAAAAGTGCATTGAACAGAACACATCACTGATTTATCAGTGACATAAAAAGCAATTAAGAAATGTTTTTCAAACAAAGTCAATCGACATGCATACTCGACTTGAACTGCAACGAGTGAAAAACTTCAATAAAAACTGGTCACCAAATAGAAATGTCATGGATTGCTATACAAAAACAAAAAGTCATTTGAATTAAAGAATTTTTGCATATCAACATGGAGTAGAGTCGAAAACCACAACAAAAAAACCAGAAACTAAATAGAAACACATAATAAAATGTTAAAAGCCTTTAATTGCACTACAATTGAATGTGGAATGACCACTGTGGCGTTGTTCTTGTCCATGTTAGGATGCCCCTTGGAAGTCACATTTTGAGAGATCTTATCACAATGTATTTCATTTTCAAAGTGAAGCATAAAAACCGGCCGAAATTTTTTCTTCAAGCTATGTACATGAATGATGAAAGAGGTTCCGACTTAATGGGAGGTTACATTGTAACGAAAGATACTCTGACTGTACTAACATATGTCAGGATGAAGAAAACGAGTTAGAATATCAGTTAATCTAGGATTTTATAGGGCCTAAATACAAATATCCTTTAATTTGCACCATGTCAAATATAATATCAATTCTGTCCAAAGAAAGGCTTTTCGTTGGTAACAATCGAAGCTTCTAGGGGCCGTGTAACACCAACTAGGAGAAAGATTTATGCAAATTTTGCCCATGAACATTCCACTAAGGAACAGGGGCAAACTTCTCACTCAATGATAAGGGGCCTCCTTTCTATAGCCGAGTCCGAACGGCGTGCCACAGTGCGACACCTCTTTGAAGAGAAGTTTTACATGGCATAGTACCTCACAAATGTTGTGGGGGAAACCACCGCTGAAAATTTTTTCTGATGGTCTCCCCAGGATTCGAACCCAGGCGTTCAGCGTCATAGGCGGACATGGAGAAAGATTTATTTGTGAGCTATGTCAGGTTGCAGACCAATTTCGTTTCGTTTTCTTATCTCATTTAAAC
>NC_081553.1:44530021-44587521 GCF_963082655.1 Stomoxys calcitrans | reverse complement strand
GAGCCATAACCAAATCTGGACCGATCTAAGCCAAATTAACGAAGGATGTCGATGAGCCTAACGCAACTCACTGTTCGAAATTTCATCAAAATCGGATAATAAATGTGGCTTTTATGGGCCAAAGACCCTAAATCGGAGGATCGATCTTTATGGCAGCTATATTCAAATCTGGACCTATCTGGGCCAAATTGAAGGATGTCGAAGGGCCTAACACAACTCTCTGTCCCAAATTTCAGCAAAATCGGATAATAAATGTGGCGTTTATGGGCCTAAGACCCTACATCGGCGGATCGGTATATGAGGGCTATATCAAGATATAGTCCGATATAACCCATCTTTTAACTTAACCTGCTTATGGAAAAACAAATATTCTGTGCAAAGTTTCAGCTCAATATCTCTATTTTTGAAGACTGTATCGTGATTTCAACAGACAGTCGGACAGACATGGCTAGATGGTCTTAGATTTTTACCCTGATCAAGAATATATTTACTTTATAGGGTCGGAAATGGATATTTTGATTTGTTTTAAACGCAATGACAAAATCGATATACCCCCATCCTTCGGTGGTGGGTATAAAAATAAATGAGTCAAAATCAACAACTCTTATATTGTAAATGATAAATGATAATTTTTTAACATCTCTCTGTGTTGTTAAAAAATTGTACACAATTTTCTACGTCAAATAATTACATTCTGTTTACACTTACAAAAATTTTCCTTATACACAAAAGATATTTTTTTATAACAATCCCTCCTCCTCGGATTTTCCCAAGAACAAGGCGCCACCATAAATCAAATGTAACATCTTTTGATTCATGGCATTTAGTTACGAATGTTTTTGTGATGTGTGAAACTTGTCTTTCTCTCGTCACCGTGTATTCCCATGGTGCATGTGTCTTAAGTCTTTTGATTTACAATGCAACATCTTTTCACCTCTCCCCCACAACTTTTCTAATGGCCCACACATGTTTTTTTATTCTCCTTCTTCACATCGTATTTCATATCTTATCACTCAAACATTTTATTGATTGCCATGAATTAATTCATACTTAATATGTGTTTTACACTCACACACACACACACACACACACACACCTCACCATGCCGTACCAATGGTATTTGTTGTTGGTGTGGTGCTGTTGCTGTTGTTTCTGTTATTATTAAATTAAATTGTCATATGTGAGTGGGGAAAATAATTACGCACCTCCTAAGTGGCGTTTGACCATTTGCTACGAACATGTGTCAACGTTCGACTTTGTTGTTGCCATTGTTTTTGTGTGAAATTTATCGTTACTTACCATTACTATCGTTCACCCATCGATTTGGCGCTTGTTGTAGCTGTTGTTGAAGCAATAAATGTCTATTTTGTCGCAGTTTATTTATGATCCGATTATCATTCATAAACAATAAATAACCGTTGTAATTAATGCCATTTATACCATCTATGGAGGAACTGCCATAATGAAGATAACTTTTTCTTCACCACAACTTTAAGCGATGCAAATCGATAATTGACTTCGAGTTATTATGTCTGTAGTTTATGTTATTAAGAATTTAATCAATTAAGCAGCGAACGATCACAACAGAAAGTAATAACGAGGGCTTGGACTTAAGAAGGACAGATAGATGAAATAATTGTACAATTCATAATTGTCGTATAAGTTTTGTTTTTATACCCTACACCACTACTGTGGTACAGGGGGCATTTATTTGTAATACCCAGAAGGAATAAAGATAGACCCTTTGATAAGCATATGAATCGACTTAGAATCATTTTCTGATTCGACAGACGGACGGAGATATTTTTCTTTACTTCGACTTTGGATAAAATTGCTAGCCTCCGACTCCACAGCCCTGCCATGAAGCATAAATTTTTGCTTAATTTCGCAGAAATGGCCGACACAGGATAACTATGAACACCACACAGGCTGGATTTAAGAGCTCCGTTACCACGGAAAGCCTAGCTGAAAGCTTCCGGGCGCATCCACAGGTTGCGTATGGTAGAAGGTTCTGCTTTTATGCGGAGTAGCTGCAAATTCGGCAGCGGCCAGCCAGCGATTTTAGATTTTCGAGAGGAGAGTCAGTGAGGAGTCAGGTGGCACTGGCTCTTAATTAAATACTGAGTGCCTATGATACTACAGATGGCAAGGTGAGTTATAGGCGCCTTCCAATAACCAATGGCCAACATCAGCATCTGTTCCCAAGTTAGGGGCGGCTGGAGGCAAACGTCGAATCTTGGAGCAAGCGGCTAGTCACAACGATACATGTGCAATCCCACAAAACCCATGTGGTTGGGGTGCTGGGCCAGTAACTTGCCCCCGGAAAACTATGAGAAACAAAGGAACAGTAAAAACGGACCCCCCCCCAATGTTGGCGACCCACGAAATGAAAAAATGGTCCTTTTTTCGTTTCTTGGGTCGTCAACGATGGGGGGTCCGTTTTAATTATTCCTTCGTTTCTCATAGTAGTTCTCATAGTTTTCCAGGGGAAAGTTACTGGCGGATCTGCACCTGGAATGTCCGCACTCTTTATAGAGAAAGTGCAGTATACGCGCTGGCGGATGTATTAGAGTAGTGCAAGGCAGATATAACCGACTTACAGGAAGTGCGATGGACTGGGAATGGCGTCACTACAACACCAAACGGTGATGCCTGCTGCCATAACACGAGGCATGCATTTGGCTGTGGGTTTGTGGTTAGTCGGAGACTGAAACACCTTGTCTCCAGCTTTACTCCGATGGATGAGAGGCTAGCCACAATCCGCATAGAAGCCAAATTCATCAACATCAGCCTTATTTGTGCCCATGCCCCGATGGAAGACAAGGATATTTTCTACGATCGCCTAGAGAGACAATATGACCGCTGCTCTGCCCATGATATTAAAATCGTTCTGGGAGATTTTAATGTGCGATGATATGGAAGGAAGACATTTTTGGTCCAACAGTCGGAAAGTTAAGCCTCCACGAGATAACTTCCAGCAATGGGTTGAGACTGATTGATTTCGGCGCGAAAAAAAACTTGGTAGTTAGTGGCATTAGATTTCAACATAAAAATATTCACAAAGACACTTGGCTGTTATCCGATCTAAACATGAGGAAACAAATTGATCACGTTATGATAGATGGAAGGCATTCATCCTGCGTGTTAGATGTACAATCGATCCTTTGAGCGATTACAGATTCGGATCATTACTTTGTTGCAGCAAAGGTTCGCACCCGTTTGAACATGGCGAGGAAAGTAAGCTCTGACACTGCACGGAAGGTCGACGTTGAAAAGCTGCAATCACAACAGATGGCAATGGCATACTCCACTCGACTGACCCAAATGCTTGATGAGAGCACTCCTTGTTCCGTTTAAATATAATGGCGCAGTGGTAAACCATTGCCCACTGCATGGAAAATGCCGCGAAATCCGTACTTGGGAACCGGAAGCCTCCCCCAAGAAACCCATGGTACGACCAAGAGTGTTGAGATGCTATTGAAGCCAAAAATGCGGCATATAGAGCAACCCTGCAACCAGTAGCAAAGAAGGAGAGGTATCGGGAAAAAGGAGTGAGAAGAAATGTCTACTCCGCAGAGAGAACAAGGAAAAAAGCGTCAAGATGGGCCGGGCCGAACTTTGGATGCCCACCACTTCGGGTATATATGTAAACCACCTTTCGCAAAACCTGGTGAAAAATGCATACCCATAGCAGCTAATCGAAATATGTTCCGATTTGGACCAACTACTAGATGTTCAATTGGGTATAACAATATTGGTCGTTTTAGTAGCTATATCCAAAAGTAAACTGATCGAAACCATATACGACATGGAAGTCGAAAAGCCTAACATAAGTCACTGTGTCAAATTTTAGTGAAATCTGATTATAAATGCACCTTTTATGGGGCCAAGACTTTAAATAGAGAAATCGGTCTATATGGCAGCTATTGAGCCAAGTTACAGAAAAATGTCGAAGAGCCTAACACAACTCACTCAAACAATAAATGCGCTTTTTATGGCCCCAAAACCTTAAATCGACAGATCAGTCTATATGGCAGTTATATCTAAATCTAGACCGATTAGAGCCAAATTGAAGAAGAATCTCGAAGGGCCTAACACAACTCACTGTCCCAAATTGCGATATCGGACTATAAATGCGACTTTTATGTGCTCAAAGCCTGAAATCGAGAAATCGGTCTATATGGCAGCTATATCCAAATTTTGGACCGATCTCTGCCATGTTGCAGAAGTATGTCAAGATACTTAATTTAACTCACTGTTCGAAATTTTGGCAAAATCGGACAATAAATGCGCCTGTTATAGGCGCAAGACCTTAAATCGAGAGATCGGTCTATATGGCAGCTATATCCAAATCTGGGCCGATCCGGGCCAAATTGAACACTGATATCGAGTGATCTAACACAACTCACTGTTTCAAATTTCGATATCATCGGATAATAAATTTGGCTTTTATGGGTCTAAGACACTAAATCGGCGGATCGGTCTATATGGCAGCTATATCCAAATCTGGACCGATCTAGGTCTAATTGAAGTAGGATATCTATGAGCCATAACATAACTTACTGTACTAAATTTCAGCATAATCGGATAATAATTGTGTTGTTTTAAGCCTAAAATCTGAAATCGGCAGATCTTTATGGCGGCTATGTTCTTATATATAAAAATCAATCTGTGTCTGTTTGTAGGTTTATTTGTTTGTTTGTATGTTTGTGTGTTCCTTATAGACTCAGAAACGGATGAACCGATTTTCTTCAAATTTTCGCAGGTGGTGCATAATGATCCCGTGGTGAAAATAAGGTACTACATTTTTGATATCTGAAGGGGGAGCGGACCCTCCCCTTTACCATAATTTTCAGAAGAGCCAGATCTCGGAGATGGGAGGTGCGAATTAGGCCAAATTTTGTGTGCCCTCATAAAGTATCTTGAAAATAAAAATTTGGTATCCAAATTTCGGATGCGGTGCTTAGGGGTGACACCCCACCCTAAAACCTACCAAACATTTATTTAGACCAATCACGACAATATGGGACTCAAAAGAAAGGTATTTAGGATAAGAAAATGTATCTGATATCCTATTGTCGGACCAAGTGATAGGGGGACCTCCCCAACCCCCAAAACACCCCTAAATCGGACATATTTACCGACCATGGCAATATGGGACTCAAATGAAAGGTATTTGCGAGTAGAATATGAATCTGATATTTATATGTGAGACCAAGTTTCTGGGAGTCCACCCCTTCTGCAAAACACCCCCCAAACAGGATATTTTTACTGACCACGGTAATATGGGACTCAAATGAAAGGTATTTGCGAGTAGACTACGAATCTAATATCCAAATGTGGGACCAAGAGTTTGGGAGACCGCCCATCCCCGAGAACATCCCCCAAAGAGAACAAATTTACGACCATAGCAATATGGGGCTCAAATGAAAGGTCCTTGGGAGTAAAGCACGAATCTGATGTCAATATTCGGGAAAAGTGTCTATGGAGCCGCCCCACCCCCACAACAACCATGTAGACCATGTATCCGATATCATTATTAGGGACCAATTGTCTAGGGAACGTCGCACCACCATAACAACCCCCATATAGGACGTATTTGCTCACCAAGACAATTTGGGTCTTAAAAAGAGTGGAACTAGATATTTATAGTTCTTATGGCAAATACCCCAAACCGGGCATATTTGCTGATTTTTGCGACAAGGGGTTTAAATGAGATTAGAAAACGATTTTGATATCCATTTTTAAAGCCAATGGCATTATGGTTCAAATAAATGATACACAGATATATGAGAATAGAGCACGTTGCTGATTTATTTTTCGGCTTTAATGTTGGGGGACCATGTTGGAGGCAACCGTAGCGCAGTGGTTAGCATGTCCGCTTATGACACTGAACGCCTGGGTTCGAATCCAGGCGAGACCATCAGCAAAAATTTTCCGCGGTGGTATTTCCCCTCCTTATGCTGGCAACATTTGTGAGGTACTATGCCATGTAAAACTTCTCTCCAAAGAGGTGTCGCACTGTGGCACGTCGTTCGGACTCGGCTATAAAAAGGAGGCCCCTTATTATTGAGCTTAAACTTGAATCGGACTGCACTCATTGATAGGTGAGAAGTTTGCCTCCGTTCCTTAGTGAAATGTTCATGGCCAAAATTTGCCTTTGCAATGTGGGGGACCACCCCAATACCCAAAACACCCCTAAATCGGGCATATTTACCTACCATGTCAAAGTGGAGCTTAAGTACAAGGTAATGGGAGGTAGAGCAAGAATTGATACCCATTTTCGGGGCCAATTCTCTGGGGGTCTACCCCTTTCCCAAAATACCCCACAAACAGCAATTTTTACTGACCATCGCATTATGGGGCTCAAATAAAGGTATGTAGGACCATGTATTTAGGACATTACCCCTTCCCCAAAACATCCCCCAAAGGGTAAACATTTTTCGACCATGCCAATATGTGGCTCGAATGAAAGGTATTTGAGATTAGAAAACGAATTTAATAACCAATTTTGGGGCCATGTGTTTGAGGGACGGCTCATCATGTAAACTCCCCTCAAAACCAATGGCAATATGGGTTTTAAATAAATGGTATTTAAGAGAAGAGCACGATGCTGATTTCAGGGTCAAGTGTCTGGGGGACCACCTCTCCCCCGAAAACACCCCTAAATCAGACATTATGAGAATATCGGACTGAAATAAAGTATTTTAAGAATGGAGTACATCTTACATCCAAACATAAATTCGTAGACCATTAAAGATCATATGGGATTCAGATATAGGCACTTATATTGTAAAACTGTTTGTCAAGCGACATACTATTTATGTTCGTTGCATGGTATTTCACTAAAAGATTTTTAACTGTCGAGAATAAATAATCCAAGAAAACTTTTGTTCTATGTAGTAAAAGAAGGCGCTGCGACCACGGTCCAGATAGTTAAGTATAAATATAATATTTCTATGGTGGTGGGTTGTCAAGAATATGCCCAGCCGAACTTGGTACGTTCTTACTTGTTAGTTGTAACTGGTTAAAGTGTTGCCGTTCGGTATAAAATGCCATATATTGGGTTGCCCAAAAAGTAATTGCGGATTTTTTAAAAGAAAGTAAATGCGTTTTTAATAAAACTTAAAATGAACTTTAATCAAATTTACTTTTATTACACTTTTTTTCTAAAGCAAGCTAAAAGTAACAGCTGATAACTGACAGAAGAAAGAATGCAATTACAGAGTCACAAGCTGTGAAAAAATTTGTCAAGGCCGACTATATGAAAAATCCGCAATTACTTTTTGGGCAACCCAATAGCATTATAAGTCTGATAACTCCAGTGCATGATAAGTCGCTTAAACCCCCTATGATTACCAATAGCCCTCTCATAGACATATGTGACAATATTTTTTTTCCTACCATTTCAAGGTATTGAATTTGAAGTTTAATTTCCTGTTAAGCGAAATACCCACTTACCTCTGTAAAGTGAATTTTTGCAAAATTGCATTTGTTACTGTTCACCAGTTTGGCAGTCTCTAACAACTGGGTTAGTAAACATAACATTCAATCCTTATTTAAACCAACCTTCATATATAAAAATCGATTTGAAAACAAAATTTGCTACTCACTTTGCAAATTGGTCACCAAACTAATTGTTTTCCAATCATCATCAATATAAAGTGTAAATTTTATAAATTTTTCTTCTAATTCGTATTTAAATGTTTTGCCAATTGTTTGTAGGAATATTCTCTGTTCACAGACAATGTCCCTGCCATATGGCGTTAAGTAATGTCAGCAATTTTAAAATAATTATCACATAATTTGTTGGCAATTTATAGGTAACTTGAATTTAGCGTGTGTTCGTCTGCAACAAGTTGTGGTGAATGTGCAATCAAGACCATTTAGACTCAGTTCAACAAGTCAATACATAAACTCTAGACAAAGCAGTTGAAAAAAAAAAAAAAACATTTAGCAAAAAATCACAAACCCAGAGAATGAAAACGGATTAGTTTTCATTGAGACTATGAATAAGCCACACAAAGCTAAAGAGACAAACATGGATATGAAAAAAAAAAAAAACAAAGACTAACTGGTGGGTATGAACATTCAGACTGACAGTTAGGTCGGCGTTCATTCATTTATTCTGGCAGGCAGCAGTCATTCTTTGGCTATATGTATAACATAAGTATGACACAGCAGCCAGAGTCCACCATTCCATTCACCATCATCATCACTGCCTCTTGGCCGCCAACTTGTTGCAACGTTCACACGCGTTTGTTTTGTTGGTTTTTTTGTTTTAGTTTTTTCGAACCCAAATGTAGTTTACCATTTACTTTTATTATCTTAAAGCATTTTCTTATTTATTCATTTCGTTTAGACGACAATTTTCGTGGTCAGTCTGTAGTACTAAATCTCTCAAGTCATTTTTTCTTTGATTCTGGGCTGCCGCAGTCCTAGTCGTAGTCGCAGTGGTAGCAATTAAAGCCATTCATGTTGAGCATGGGGCCAAAAGACAAAAACCACAACATGACGTATTATCATTTTAAAAAGTTCTCTAACATTTTTTTTTTGTTACAAAATACATTGACTTTGTTCACCACAACTAATCAATCTAAATGTTTGCTTTGATACTTTTGCCAAAATACAAAAAAAAAAAAAAAAAACAAACCCAATGGCAACAAAATGCCTGAATGTCGACTTACATGTGGCGTTTGTCTTTAGAGACGTTAGAGACAAAGTGTGGGTGAAACACACAGTTTTTAGTTATTTACCTTAAAGGAGTCTTTACTTTGTGGAAATCGAAAAACAAATAATTGACCCCAAAATTGTAAGCGAGGTTAATGTGTTTTTGGTGAAACCGAAGCAAAAGAACGATTCGTTTTATTGGCCTCCACACATGTATGTGTCTTAAGTCTTTTGTTATTTACCAACCATTATTAATTACAACACTACCAGACTTAATTATTCATATGCTTTTGAAATTGTGTATGTGTATGTGTATATGTGTGGGATTTTTTGCCACTTAATTTAAGTTGTTACAATTACTTATGATGTAGGAAAAAAACACACACACACACACACACCAACTTAAATACATTGAACGGTTTCAGAATCATTTCTTAACATAAGTTGATCTAAAACTGGATTATCCAACGAGATATGTTTTCCGATGGGAAAATTATTTTAATACCCTCCACCATGAGATAGGGGTATACTAAATTTAACTT
This sequence comes from Stomoxys calcitrans, assembly GCF_963082655.1. Taxonomy (NCBI): domain Eukaryota; kingdom Metazoa; phylum Arthropoda; class Insecta; order Diptera; family Muscidae; genus Stomoxys; species Stomoxys calcitrans. The sequence continues at coordinate 44,578,309 of NC_081553.1, read as the reverse complement.
TTCCCGGTATCTCTATATACCCTACACCACCACTGTGGTACAGGGTATTATAGATTTGTGCATTTGTTTGCAACGCTAAGAAGGAGAAGAGCTAGACCCATTGATAAGTATATCGATGGAATCACTTTCTGATTCGATTTAGCCATGTTCGTCTGTCCGTATATCCGTCTGTCCGTCTATCCGTCTGTGAGTCCATGTACAGGTCGTATTTGGTGTCCGATTGTCACAAAATTTTGCACATTTTCACTTTTTTGGCCCAAGGACAAAAGCTATTGATTTTGAAAACAAGTAAAAACGGAGTTAAGTTCGGCCGGGCCGAACTTTCGATACCCACCACCCCGGGATTATATGTAAACCACCTTTCATCAAAATCCAGTGAAAATGGCATACGTTATGTCCCATAGCAGTTACATCGAAATATTATCCGATTTGGACCAAATACTAATAAGTACAAGTCATTGTTCAATTGTGTATAACAAAATATTGGTATTTTTCGTAGCTATATCTAAAAATAAACCGATTTGAACCATATACAACATGGATGTCGAAAAGCCTAATATAAGTCAATGAGTCACATTTCAGTTAAATCGCATTATAAATGCTTCTTTTTTGGTGCCAAGACTTTAAATCGAGGTATCGGTCTATATGGCAGCTATATGCAAATCTTGATCGATCTGAGTAAAATTGAAGAAGGATGTCAAAGGGCCCAACACAACTCACTGTCCCAAATTGCGGCGACATCGGACAATAAATGCTCTTTTTCTGGCCCCAAAACCTAAAACTGAGAGATCCGTCTATATGGCAGCTATATCCTAATCTTGACCGATCTGTGCCATAATGCAGAAATATTTCAAGGGGTTTAACCTAACGCAATGTCCCAAATTTCGGCGACATTGGACAATAAATGCGCCTTTTATGGGCCTAAGAACCTAAATCGGACGATCGGTCTATATGACAGCTATATCCAAATCTGGACCGATCTGAGCCAAATTGACGAAGGATGTCGAAGGGCCAAACATAAATCACTGTCCCAAATTTCGGCGACATCGTATAATAAATGCGCCTTTTATGGGTAAAAAACCTTAAATCGAGAGATCGGTCTATATTTCAGCTATATCCAAATCTGGACCGATCTGGGCCAAATTGACGAAGGATGTCGGGGAGCCTAACATATCTCACTGTCCCAAATTTCAGCAAAATCGGATAATAAATGTGGCTTTTATGGGCCCAAAACCCTAAATCGGAGGATCGGTCTATATGACAGCTATATCAAAATCTGGACCGATCTGGACTAAATTGACGAAGAATGTCGGGGAGCCTAACATATCTCACTGTCCCAAATTTCAGCAAAATCGGATAATAAATGTGGCTTTTATGGGCCCAAAACCCTAAATCGGAGGATCGGTCTATATGGCAGCTATATCCAAATCTGGACCGATCTGGACTAAATTGACGAAGAATGTTGAGGGGTTTAACACAACTCACTGTCCCAAATTTCAACAAAATCGGGTAATAAATTTGGGTTTTATGGGCCTAAGACCTGAAATCGGAGGATGGGTCTATATGGCAGCTATATCCAAATCTGGACCGATTTGAGCAAAATTGACAGAGGATGTCGAAGAGCCTAACACAACTCAACGTCCCGAATTTCGGCGACATCGTATAATAAATGCGCCTTTTATGGGCAAAAACCTTAAATCCAGAGATCGGTCTATATTGCAGCTATATCCAAATCTGAACCGATCTGGGCCAAATTATCGAAGGATGTCGAGGGGCCTCACACAACTCACTGTCCCAAATTTCAGCAAAATCGGATAATAAATTTGGGTTTTATGGGCCTAAGACCTTAAATCGGAGGATGGGTCTATATGGCAGCTATATCCAAATCTGGACCGATTTGAGCCAAATTGACAGAGGATGTCGAAGGGCCTAATACAACTCACCGTCCCGAATGTCAGCAAAATCGGTTAATAAATGTGGCTTTTATTGACCTAAGACTATAAATCGGCGGATCGGTCTATATGGGGGCTATATCAAGATATAGTCGGATATAACCCATCTTCGAACTTATACTGCTCATGGACAAAAAAAGGATTTGTGCAAAGTTTCAGCTCAATATCTCTATTATTGAAGACTGTAGCGTGATTTCAACAGATAGACGGACAGACGGATGGACATGTCTAGATCGTCTTAGATTTTTATGCTGATCAAGAATATATATACTTTATAGGGTCAGAAATGGATATTTCGATGTGTTGCAAACGGAATGACAAAATGAATATACCCCCATCCGTCGGTGGTGGGTATAAAAAAGTACTACATACACTAAGTGGTGTAGGGCATTTTATAGTCGGCACCGCCCGACTTTTGCCTTTCCTTACTGGTTTTCTTATCTGAAGGCTCACAGATGTTGGTCACTATATAGATGGGCCGTAGGCTCGAAATGGGGCCTGAATCCGACGATAGTCCACTGGATCTACAGAAGCATCATTAGACCAATACTTACTTACGCCTCAGTAGTTTGGTGGACTGCTATGGAGAAAAAGTGCAACATTTGGATCATACAACAGGTTCAGAGAACATGCTGCCTTGGCATAGGCGGAGCGATGAGGACCAAGCCCACTAGGGCACTGGAGACTATTCAATATATCCGACCCATTGACATCATATTGGTATCATAATGACACACATAGGACTACGAGCTCACTTATGTAAAATAGGTGCGGCAGTGATAGCAAATGTAGGGCATGCGGGGAAGATGATAAGACGTTGAAGCATTTTCTTTGTCATTGCCCGGCTTTCGGGTCTAACAGATACCAGCACTTAGGTGGAGACACAATACCAGACAAGAACCAACTTAGGGGAGTGGTAAGGAAAGCAATTAAGGATTTTGTAAGTATCACGAAATTCTTAACAAAATTTTTTTTTATACCCACTACCGTAAGATAGGCGGTATATTCCTTTAGTCATTCCGTTTGAAACACATTGAAATATTAATTTCCGGACCTACAAAGTATATTCATTTCGAATCGTCGTAAAATTCTAAGACGATTTAACGGTTTCCGTGTGTCTGTCCGCCTGTCCGTCTATCCGTCTGTTGTAATCACCCTGGAGCCTTCAAAAATTGAGATATTGATCTGAAATTTGGCAGAGATACGTATTTTGATGCACGTTCTTGAACGGTCATAATCGGACCATATATGGATATAGCTGCTATATAGACCGATTTTCCAATAAAAGGTCTTATGTCCATGAATGCTTTATTTTTCATCCGATTTCGCTGAAATTTTAAACAGTGAGTAGTTTTAAGCCTTCCGACATCTGATTTGTCTAAAGATGTTTTGTTATGACTTCCACTAGCCGTGCCAAGTATGATTCAAATTGGTTCATAACCTGATATAGCTCCCTTATAAACCGATCTTTGATCTAGACTTCTTCAGCCGCTAGAGGGCGCAATTCATATCTGATTTGGCTGAAATTGTGTACAACGACTTCTTCTTAGAATTTCAACATACTTGCCAAATATGGTCTGCACTGGTCCATAACCTGATATAGCTCCCATATAAACAGATCTCCCGATTTTACTTACGATTACGATTTTACTACCAACAGTCAAACCAAGTATGGCGCAAGTCGGTTCATAACCTGATATAGTTCCATAAGCATAGCAATTCTTATTCATTATCTTTGTTTGCCTAAAAAGAGATATGGGGCAAAGATCTTGACAAATTCGATCCATAGTGGAGAGTATACAAGATTCGACCCAGCCGATCTTATCACGCTTTTACTCGTTTTGAGTTTCCGCATCCTTTATTGAACTGAACTCAGACGCAAGTTTAACACATATGTACCTTGGTGCAAAAAGGGTTATTTCTAAGTTACAATTGCATCATCATGAGTTCCTTTCGAAATTCTTGATTAATTTTTCATGATTTACATTAACTTTCGGAATTTACAATATTTTACATTACTGACCAGTCAAGTTTATTGCAAAACATCATTAGTTTCTTTGCAGTTGTTACGCGAGACACAAAATGACAACTTGTAACAAATCTAGACAAAGAGAGAGAGAGAGAGAGGCTGAAAGGGTGATTAAAAGAAACAACGCTTAAATGAGCTGCAGTTGCAATGTGACTTCTTGGGATAAGATGATTTATCGAAATAAATTTATGTTGCACGAGCAAAAAAACAAGTAAAAAGGCGTTAAGTTCAGCCGGGCCGAACTTTGGATACCCACCACCTCGGGTATATGTAAACAACCTTTCATCACAATCTTCATACCTTTAACCGGCATATCGGTGGTCTATATGACAGCTATATCTAAATACAGTCCAATCTGAGCCATATTTGAGTCCTATGTTGGTTGGCGTAAAATTACTCACTGATTCAAATTTCAGCGAAATCGGTTAAAAAATAAAGCTTTTATGGGCTTCGGACCCTTTATCTGGAGATCGGTCTATATGACAGCTATATCTAAATGCAGTCCGATCTGAACCATATTTGGGTTCTATGTTAGGAGGCATAAAACTACCCATTGTTTCAAATTTTAGCGAAATCGGATAAAAAATAAAGCTTTTATGGGCTTCGGACCCTTTATCTGGAGATCGGTCTATATGGCATCTATATCTAAATGCAGTCCGATCAGAACCACATTTGGGTCCTATGTTGGGTGGTGTAAAATTACTCACTGTTTCAAATTTCAGCGAAATCGGATAAAAAATAAATCTTTTATTGGCTTCAGACCCTTTATCGGGAGATCGGTCTATATGGCAGCTATATCTAAATATAGTCCGATCAGTACCACATTTGGGTCGGATGTTGAGAGGCCTTAAACTGCGCATAATTCCAAATTTCAGCGAAATCGAATAAAAAATAAAGCTTTTATGGGCTTGAGACCCTTTATCTGGAGATCGGTCTATTATATGGCAGCTATATCTAAATATAGTCCGTTTAGAATCATACTTGAATCAGATGTCGGGAAGCTTAAAATAATCCACTGCTTTAAATTTCAGCAAAATCGGGTGATAAAAAAAGCTTTTATGGGTTTCAGACCCTTTATAAATCGGTCTATATAGCAGCTATATCTGAAAATGGACCGATCCAATCCATGTTTAGGTCAGATATCGAAAGGCCTAAAATAACTCAATGTGTCAAATTTCAGCGAAATCGGGTACTAAATAAAGCTTTTATGGTCTTCAGACTAAATATAGTTCGATCTGAACCATATTTGGGTCAGTTGTCGGGAAGCCTTAAACTACTCACTGTTTAAAATTTCAGCAAAATTGGATGAAAAATAAAATTTTTATGGGCATTAGACCCTTTATCGGAATCTTATATATAAAATTCAATTTGTGTTTGTTTGTTCCGTATAGACTCAAAAACGGCTGAACCGATTACCTCGAAATTTTCATAGATTATGTAGGTTGTTCTGGAAGGAAACATAGGCTATATAATTTTTTGATATCGGGAGGGGGGGCGGACCTTCCCCCTTACCCTAAAAGTACTACCCAAAAATAAAAGTGTACCGATCGGGACAATATTGGATTCAAATGAAAGGTATTCAAAAGTAGAGTACGAATTTCTTGATAAAAGTTGGGTCCAAGTACCTGGGGGGCCGCCCCAGCCCCAAAACCCCTTAAAATAGGTTTATTTGACAATCATGACAATATGGGACTCAAATGAAAGGTATTTGGGAGTAGGTTACAAATGTGGCCAGGAAGTAGGAATAGGCTTTATAATTTAGTGATAACGGAAGGGGGCGAACTCTCCACCGTTACCCCAAAAACACCACCCAAAATTAAAAGCGGACCGATAAGGACAATATGGGTATCAAATGAAAAGTATGCGGGAGTAGATAACGAATCTGGTATACAAATTTATGTCCAATTATAGGGGGTCACTCCCACACATCCCCACACATCTCCGCACATACCCACACACCCCCACATACGCCCACAAAAGCGCCCAAAATGGGCACATTATCCAATCTCGGATATATGGGACTTGGTTTGTTTGTTCCGTATAGACTGAAAAGTGCCAGAACCGATTTTCTCGAAATTTTCGCAAATTGTGTAATTTGGTCTGGAAGTAAACGTAGGCTACATAATTTTTCGGTATCGGAAGGGGGACGGACCCTCCCCCTTATGCCAAAAACACAACTTGGCTGAACCGATTTTCTTAACATGTTTATAGATTGCGTACGTTTGTCTGGAAGGAAACGTAGGCTTTATAATTTTTAGATATCGGGTGGAGGCGGGCCCTTCCCTTTACCCCAAACACGCCACCTATATTCGAAAGAAGTTCGAATGGGCACAATAAGGGTATCAAATGAAAGGTATTGTAGGCCAGACAACGAATATGGTATACAAATTTGGGTCCAAGTAAACAGCGGGGCCCTCCAATCCAAAAACACCTCTAAACAGATATATTCGAAGTTTATGTCAATATGGGACTCAAATGAAAAGTATTAGGCAGTAGATAAGAAATATGGCTTACAACATTATTTCCAAGTAATGGGAGGTCGCCCATCCCCAAATACCCCCAAATGGGCATATTAGCCGACCAAGGCTATATGGGACCATGGCTATTAGGGAGTAGATTACGAATAAGTCTAGGTGGCGCTTTTCCTCCTAAAGATACGTCAAATGGGTTATTTGACCCTTTATGATAATATGGGACTCTTTGGGAATTTTTCGGTATCGGAAGGGGGACGGACGGACGGACGGCCAAAAACACAACCCAAAATCAAAAGTGAACCCATCGGGTATCAAATGAAAGGTATTTGAGAGTAGAAAACGAATTTGATACCCAATTTTGGAGCCAAGTGTTTTGGAGTATGCCCTAAAGCACCCCCGAAACTGAACTTTATTTCCGTTGGGAATAACGAACGAATTTCATATCCATTTCCAGTGCAAAGTGCCGGTGGCCGCCCCAGCCCCAAAACACCTTCCAAACGGTTCATATCTACCGGCCATGGCAATATGGGGCTCAAATTTAAGGGATTTGGGAGTACAGCACGAATTTGAAATCCATATTTGAGTCGAAATGTCTGAGGTGCCATGCCTCCCCTAATGAGAACATTACCCTAAGGAGGGACATTACCACCAGGAATCGAGAAGGGGCAAATTCTCACACTTCAATGAGTGTTTTCCGATTCAAGTTTAAACTCAATAATAAGAGAATTTTTTTTGAAGCCGAGTCCGAATGGCGTACCACTGTGCGACACCCCCTTGGGAAATATTTTTGAAATGATCATGCATGGCATTGTATCTTGCAAATGTCGCCAACATTAAGCGGGGATAAACACCGCTTTGTCCAGGGTGCAACGAACTTGACCAGGGTGCAACAAAAAGACGTATCTGTGCCAAATTTCAGCTCAATATCTCAATTTTTGAAGCCTGTAGAGTGATTGCAATGGACGGACGGACAGACGGATAGACGTACAGACGGACAGACACATGGACATCTTTAAATCGTCTTAGAATTTTACGACGATCTGAAATATATATACTTTGTAGGATCGGAAATTGATATTTCGATGTGTTGCAAACGGAATGACTAAATGAATATACCCCATATAACAGAAAGCTTGAAATTAAACAGACACAATGAACACCACCAACTCAAGGAAATAAAACAACAAACAAATTCGTTAAAATAATACTGCAACTTACCCCCGGATTCGTAGAAGCTAAAGACATACCCACTAGGCATTCCAAAGCGAAGCGCTGTTCAGTAAACCAAAAAAAAAAGCAATTAAGCATGTGATGAGCAGTGCACACAGAGGTGGTGGCATTGGCTAACTTTAAAGATTATAGAGGATTGACTTCAAGCTGCATTTGGATTTGGATTTGTTGCGGTTGTTGTTGTGTCGTTACACCTATGGGCATTTGTCATTATTTTCGCCATTTCATTTTCTACACCCAGTCGTTTTTGTTTTTCTCCGCTGTACCCTCCATGCCAATGATGCGCTTCATACGCCACGATAATTGAAGCGTATTAAAGATTTTTTAAGTGTTGTTCGGATAATTGCAAAAATTTACGACTCCAAATGTATGCAGAAAACGACGACGGCTGATGCCGCCATAAAACTTAGGCAATTACTATTTTAGAATAACAAATTGCCCGTTGTATGGTTGTGAAAAGAAATATATATGCGTATAATTACACGAGCCAAAAGACCATATTTGGGATGTTGTTTTATTTGGAGTTTTTTTTTTTTATTATTGAAGTGTGAAAATGGAATTATTTATCACAATTAAACTATAATATGTGCAGTCTTCATCTGTGAGATGACTCGGTAAAGTAAGAAGATAAATTGGCAGAAGGTGTGCTGAGATTAAAATCTCAAAACAAGTAAAAGCGTGCTAAGGTCGGCCGGGCCGAATCTTATATACCCTCCACCATGGATCGAATTTTTCGAGTTCTTATCCACGTATTACTTTTAATAGAGGTCGGACCAAAATTGTGGCTTATACAGTCTTAAAACACCATATCGGATAAAAGATATATATGGCAGCTATATCTAAATCTGAACAGATTTTTATGAAACTGTTCGCACATATGAGGACATTAAATAAAACCACCCATGCCAAATTTTGTACAGATCGGACCAAAATTGTGGCTACTACAGCCTTAAAAGGCCATATCGGATGAAAAATATATGGTAGCTATATCTAAATCTGAACCGATTTTTATGTAACTTTGCACACATATGAGGACGTTAAATAAAACGGCCCATGTCAAATTTTGCAAAGATCGGACCAAAATTGTGGCTTCTACAGCCTTAAAAGGCCATATCGAATGAAAAATATATATGGGAGCTATGTCTAAATCTGAACCGATTTTTATGGAACTTTGCACACATATGAGGACGTCAAATAAAACGGCCCATACCAAATTTTGTAAAGATCGGACCAAAATTGTGGCTTCTACAGCCTTAAAAGGCCTTATCGGATGAAAAATATATATGGGAGCTATATCTAAATCTGGACCGATTTTTATAAAACTTTGGACACTTATGAGGACGTTAAATAAAACGGCCCATGCCAAATTTTGTAAAGATCGGACTAAAATTGAGGCTTCTACAGCCTTAAAAGGCCATATCGGATCAAATATATATATGGGAGCTATATCTAAATCTGAACCGACTTTTATAGAACTTTGCACACATATGAAGACGTTCAAGAAAACGGCCCATGCCAAATTTTGTAAAGATCGGACTAAAATTGTGCCTGCTGCAGCCTTAAAAGACCATATCGGATGAAAGATATATATGGGAGCTATATATAAATCTGATCCGATTATGATGCAATTTTGCACACATATTGAGGCGAAACAAGAAGAACTTCTTCCCAATATTTTGTAAGGATCGGACCAAAATTGTGCCTTTTACAGCCTTAATAGGTAAAATCGGATGAAAGTTGTATGTGGGAGCTATATCTAAATCTGAACCGATGTTTGTTTGTTTGTTTGTTTGTTGTATTGCTTATGGACTCAGAAACAGATGAACCGATTTTCTTAAAATTTTCACAGATAATACACAATGATTACGTGGTGAAAATGGGGTACTAAATTTTTATACTCACCACCGAAGGATGGGGGTATATTCGTTTTGTCATTCCATTTGCAACACATCGAAATATTCATTTCCGACCCTTTAAAGTATATATATTCTTGATCAGCGTAAAAATCTAAGACGATCTAGCCATGTCCGTCTGTCTGTTGAAATCACGCTACAGTCTTTAAAAATACAGATCTTGAGCTGAAATTTTGCACAGATTCTTTTTTTGTCCATAAGCAGGTTAACTTCGAAGATGGGCTATATCGGACTATAACTTAGTAAAGGGTGATTTTTTTGAGGTTAGGATTTTCATGCATTAGTATTTGACAGATCACGTGGGATTTCAGACATGGTGTCAAAGAGAAAGATGCTCAGTATGCTTTGACATTTCATCATGAATAGACTTACTAACGAGCAACGCTTGCAAATCATTGAATTTTATTACCAAAATCAGTGTTCGGTTCGAAATGTGTTCAAATTTTGACAAATTTTGTTCAGCGATGAGGCTTATTTCTGGTTGAATGGCTACGTAAATAAGCAAAATTGACGCATTTGGAGTGAAGAGCAACCAGAAGCCGTTCAAGAACTGCCCATGCATCCCGAAAAATGCACTGTTTGGTGTGGTTTGTACGCTGGTGGAATCATTGGACCGTATTTTTTCAAAGATGCTGTTGGACGCAACGTTACGGTGAATGAACACATTTCGAACCGAACACTGATTTTGGTAATAAAATTCAATGATTTGCAAGCGTTGCTCGTTAGTAAGTCTATTCATGATGAAATGTCAAAGCATACTGAGCATCTTTCTCTTTGACACCATGTCTGAAATCCCACGTGATCTGTCAAATACTAATGCATGAAAATCCTAACCTCAAAAAAATCACCCTTTATTTAAAGAATGGAGAACACTTTACATCCAAACTTAAATTCGTAGACCAATAACAATCATATGGGATTCGGACAAAGGGCACTTATATTGTTAAATTTGTTGCCCAAAAAGTAATTGCGGATTTTTCATATAGTCGGCGTTGACAAATTTTTTCAACGGCTTGTGACTCTGTAAATGCATTCTTTCTTCTGTCAGTTATCAGCTGTTACTTTTAGCTTGCTTTAGAAAAAAAGTGCGCGAAATTTTGTTTACATTTTGTTTGGCGTCAAAGGAGCATTTTCGTCATATTTTACTTTTTTATTTCCGTAAAGGAAAAAACGCGGAGCTGGTTGCTAAAAAGTTACGAGATGTGTATGGTGATAAAGCCTTAAAAGGAAGACAGTGTCAAAATTGGTTTCGCAAATTCCGTTCTGGAGATTTTTCACTTAAAGATGAGCCACGTTCAGGTCGGCCAAATGAAGTTGATGATGACCAAATCAAAGCATTAATCGAATTGGATCGTCATGTAACTGAGCGTGAGATAGGAGAGAAGTTATATATACCAAAATCAACCGTTCATTATCACATAAAAAGTCTTGGACTGGTGAAAAAGCTTGATATTAGGGTACCACATGTATTGAAAGAAATTCATTTAACAAACCGAATCAACGCTTGTGATATGCAACTTAAACGCAATGAATTCGATCCGTTTTTAAAACGAATCATAACTGGAGATGAAAAATGGATTGTTTACATCAACGTTAGTCGAAAACAATCATGGTCCAAGCATGGTGAACCAGCTCAAACCACTTCAAAGGCTGATATCCACCAAAAGAAGGTTATGCTGTCTGTTTGGTGGGATTGGAAGGGTGTGGTATATTTTGAGCTGCTTCCAAGGAACCAAACGATTAATTCGGATGTTTACTGTCAACAACTGGACAAATTGAATACAGCCCTCAAGGAGAAGCGACCAGAATTGGTCAATCGTAAAGGTGTCATATTTCACCAGGACAACGCTAGACCGCACACATCTTTGGTCACTCGCCGAAAACTGAGTGAGCTTGGCTGGGAACTTTTGATGCATCCACCATATAGCCCTCACCTTGCACCACCAGACTACCGTTTATTACGATCTTTGCAGAACTCCTTAAATGGTAAAACTTTCGGCAATGATGAGGCTATAAAATCGCACTTGGTTCAGTTTTTTGCAGATAAAGGCCAGTAGTTCTATGAGAGTGGAATACTAAATTTGCCAGGAAGATGGCAAAAGGTTATCGAACAAAATGGCAATTATATATTTGATTAAAGTTCATTCTAAGTTTTATTAAAAATGCATTTAATTTATTTTAGAAAATCCGCAATTACTTTTTAGGCAACCCAATACTTCTACATCTATATGCCTATTCGGGTGGTTTTGGGACCGCCCTCATATTATTATGGCTGTGAGAGCCACATGAGTTAATGCATAAAAAAAGTAAAACACATAAAATCGTTCATTGTCCAATCGATTACCACCACCAAATCGGTTTCACTTTTTTATCTGGCCAATTTTTGGATATCACTTCCATTACTTTCACCTTCTGTTGTTTGTGCCAAAAATGAGACAAGTTTCCTTTTTTTTTCATAACCATTTATTTGGGTTTTTCGATCAAAGGGGGAATTCTACCTTCGTTCGCTGCCAATGGACCTACAAATCTTTGTTAATTTCTGACATATAAACCGGTTCCTTTATGTCAGCGCTGACAGGCAGATGACTTGTAATTGTAATTTATGCAAAAGCTCCATCTCAGTAAACAACAGCAACAACTCCAACATGAATGGCAATGGCCACAAACACAAATTGCATAAAACTCGCAAAGAAAATCCTTTAGGAAACAACAACAACAACAACTTGCCATTAATATTATGGTGAAAATAAAAATTCACTCAGCCACTACACAAAGCCGGCTTTGGGAAGAAAAAAAAAATACAACCAAAAAAGCTAAGAAAAGAGAGAAAAATGTTTAAAAACTGAAAATTGTGTTGCAATAGCACGTACCGTTTTCTTTGCTTCTCTTGAGTTTGCCAATTACAAACCGAAAAACGTATGAACTTTGCGCAGGAAGACAACAGAACAAGTAAAAGCGTGCTAAGTTCGGCCGGGCCGAATCTTATATACCCTCCACCATGGATCGCATTTGTCGAGTCCTTTTTCCGGCATCTCTTCTTAGGCAAAAAAGGATATAAGAAAAGAGTTGCTCTGCTATTAAAACGATATCAAGATATGGTCCGGTTCGGACCACAATTAAATTATATGTTGGAGACCTGTGTAAAATTTCAGCCAATTCGTATAAGAATTGCGCCCATTGGGGCACACGAAGTAAAATAGAGAGAACGATTTATATGGGATCTGTATCGGGCTATAGACCGATTCAGACCATAATAAACACGTTTGTTGATGGTCATGAGAGAATCCGTCGTACAAAATTTCAGGCATATCGGATAATAATTGCGACCTCTAGGGGCCAAGAAGTCAAGATCATAGATCGGTTTATATGGCAGCTATATCAGGTTATGAACCGATTTGAACCTTATTTGACACAGTTGTTGAAAGTAAAAATAAAATACGTCATGCAAAATTTCAGCCAAATCGGATAGGAATTGCGCCCTCTAGAAGCTCAAGAAGTCAAATCCCCAGATCTGTTTATATGACAGCTATATCAGGTTATGGACCGATTTCAACCATACTTGGTACATTTGTTGGATATCATGACCAAATACTTTGTGCAAAAATTCATTTAAATTGGATAAGAACTGTGCCCTCTAGAGGCTCAAGAAGTCAAGACCCAAGATCGGTTTATATGGCAGCTATATCAGGTTATAGACCGATTTAAACCATACTTGGCACAGTTGTTGGGTATCATAACAAAACACGTCGTGCAAAATTTCATTCTGATCGGGTAAGAATTGCGCACTCTAGAGGCTCAAGAAGTCAAGACCCAAGATCGGTTTATATGGCAGCTATATCAGGTTATGGACCGATTTGAACCATACTTGCCACAGTTGTTGCATATCATAACAAAACACGTCGTGCAAAATTTCAATCTGATCGGGTAAGAATTGCGCACGCTAGAGGCTCAAGAAATCAAGACCCAAGATCGGTTTATATGGCAGCTATATCAGGTTATGGACCGATTTGAACTATACTTGGCACAGTTGTTGGACATCATAGCAAAACACGTCGTGCAAAATTTCTTTCCAATCGGATAAGAATTGCGCACTCTAGAGGCTCAAGAAGTCAAGACCCAAGATCGGTTTATATGGCAGCTATATCAAAACATGGACCGATATGGCCCATTTACAATACCAACCGACCTACACTAATAAGAAATATTTGTGCAAAATTTCAAGCGGCTAGCTTTACTCCTTCGGAAGTTAGCGTGCTTTCGACAGACAGACGGACGGACGGACGGACGGACGGACGGACGGACGGACGGACAGACGGACGGACATGGCTAGATCGACATAAAATGTCGCGACGATCAAGAATATATATACTTTATGGGGTCTCAGACGAATATTTCGAGTAGTTACAAACAGAATGACGAAATTAGTATACCCCCCATCTTATGGTGGAGGGTATAAAAAGGCGGCATCTCATGAACACAAAACCAAAGCCGAATAGCCATGGCACTGTGTGAACTTTGAGGGGTGAGTATGATAATTGGGGGGAAAATTTTGTAACTGCTTAAATGGAAGGACGATCAATATCCTTACCCACCTGTGAGGTATGTTGGCAAATCTTATCTTATTTAGCTGAACTTTTTCTCAATGATTGATGTAAGGATGTCCATTACAAGTATGGAGGACCATACCTTCTAGTGGACGATGCCTATAATCTGTTACTTATTTGGCTTCTTGACAACCTGAAGGCTGAATTCTTCAAAAGTTTTTGGTTTCTGGGTATCTGAATCGCAATCGTCCAGAGAATTTGACAAATTCGATCCATGGTGTTGGGCTACTAAGTTTCGGCCCGGCCGACCTTAACGAAATTTTAATTATGTTTTATTTATTACCAAACTGATAAAGCCCCATGGCTTTTTACTCGAGTCTCATCTCATCTCAACACATTCCAGCCAACATAATAGTAAAGTAAAATTTATTATGTGTTATAGGCTTAAGCCAAAAAGCAACAAAAGATCCGTTGAGGTAATATTCGTGTGTGTGTGTCGCACGGGTGCGAGTGGCAATTGTACCGGGTTATGTTGTACAACATGGTGTGTGGTTCTGTGATTTTTCTTTTGTAAGGATGTTGACTGGTTGGTCTGTTGAGAAAGAAGCAAAAGATGAATGAATGCACAAACGAATGCCCCCTTTATGAGATGGCCGTCAGATATCACAACCCCAATCGACCGACAAGAAGCAACCGACACCGAACCCAAAAGCAGAAGCACCAGCCCGACCGATAAACCGCCATGCCACAAAGCGGACATAAGATGGTGATGGCGACACCATCAACATTGTGCTACACAATTCAAACAATCCTCATCATCATGTTGTTGCAACATGAAATGAACTCTTTTGTGCTGCACAAAGGATGATATGCAAAATGGTTGGTGGGGGGAGGAGTGGGGGAATAATTGTTTAAAAATCATGACTTACGCCTTACCATAAGTAGCCAAACCAAGGCATTGGTAAGCTTCCTTTTCAAAACATCATTATTATCTTTTCCATTGTTGTCGTCATCATCCTCCATGTCACATCAGCAACATTTTTGCATAGATGTTCGGTTAAATCCTCCAGCAAAATGGCAGCCGATTTTGAGTGACGATTTTACAGCTTAGAGGTATAATTTAAAACATCAATCATTGGCAGTATTAAGCCAAAGTCCTGAGCTTTCACGTATAGGGATATGATATCGAGATTGGCAATGGTTAAACCCTACATATAAAGAATTTCAAATAAAGGTTTTTAAGTTTTAAATTTTTTATGCCCACCACCGAAGGATGGGTTTTTAGGTTTATAAAAGCCAAATTTACTCTTCGATTTAGCCAAAATTTGCCCCTTCGACATTCTTCTTCACTTTGGCTCAGATCAGTCCAGATTTGGATATAGCTGCCATATAGACCGATCTCTCGATTTAAGGTCTTGGACCCATAAAAGGCGCATTTATTGTCCGATTTCGCCGAAATTTGAGAGAGTGAGTTGTGATAAGCACTTCAACATTCGTCTTCAATTTGGATCAGATCGGTTCAGATTTGGATATAGCTGCCATATAGACCGATCTCTCGATTTAGGGTCTTGGGCCCATAAAAGGCGCATTTATTTCTCGATTTCGCCAAAATTTGAGACAGTGAGTTGTATTAGGCTTTTTGACAAATTTCTGTAATTTGGCCCAGATCAGACCAGATTTGGATATAGCTGCCATATAGACCGATCTCTCGATTTAATATTTTTGCCCCAAAAAAGACACATTGCAAATCCGTCGATACTTATATATGGGAGCTATATCTTAATCAGAACCGATTTTGATGAAATCTAGCAGACATGATAAAATGAGCAACAAAACAATCATTGCCAAATTCTCTGCAGATCGGTTGAAAATTTTAGTTACTACGGCCACTTAAGTGGAAATCGGGCGAAACATATATATGGCAGCTATATATAATTCTGAACCGATTTTTATGTAAACATCGGACTAAAATTGTGGCTTCTACAGCATTAATAGGCCATATCGGATGAAAGGTATATATGAGAGCTATATCTAAATCTGAACCGATTTTCGCGAAATTTTGCACACATATTGCAACGTCAAGTAAAACATCTAATGCTAAATTTTGTAGTGATCTGACCAAAATTGTGGCTCCCATAGACTTAATAGGCCATATCAGATGAAATATATATATATGGGAGCTATATCTAAATCTGAACCGATTTATATGAAATTTCCTACACATATTGCAACGTCAATGAAAACATTTCACGCAAAATTTTGTAAAGATTGGACTAAAATTGTGGCTTCTACAGCATTAATAGGCCATATCGGATGAAAGATATATATGGGAGCTATATCTAAATCTGAACCGATTTTTTTCAAAATCAATTACGATCATCCTTTGACCAAAGAGGGTGACTTGTGCAAAACTTTGTGACATTCGGACAACAAATGGGATTACAAGAATACATGGACAGACAGACGAACAGATGGACAGACGGACATAGCTTAATCGAATCAGGAAGTGATCGTTATCAATTGGTCAACCTGGTCCCCTTCGTTGCGTTGCAAATAAATACACAAAGTTTTAATACCCTGTACCACAGTGGTGGTGTAGGGTATAACAAGTAAAGCGTGCTAAGTTCGGCGGGCCGAATGTTGGGAACCCACCCCCATTGATTCTGCTAAAATATGGGAGCAATATATGGTAATCGGACTAAAATTGCGGATTCCAGGTGCTCAAAAGCTCAAATCGGGAGATCGGTTTTGTATGGGAGCTTTATCAAGTTCTTGACCAATTTCGACTGTACTTGGCATAGTTGTCAAAACAGAACACCATGTGCAAAATTTCAGCCAAATCGGATGAAATTTGAGGCTTTCAGGGGCTCAAGAATTCAATGCGGGAGATTGGTTTATATGGGAGCGATATCATGTTCTTTACCAATTTGGACCGTACTTGGCACAGTTTAGAAAGTCAAAAAGTCAAGTCAAGAGGTTTTCAGGGACTCAAAAGTCAAATCGGGATATCGGTTTATATGGGAGCTATATAAGGTTCTTGACCGTACTTAGCACATTTCGCAAAAGTCAAAAGAGAACACTATGTGCTGAGTTTCAGCCAAATCGGACAAAAATTGCAGCTCTCAGGAGCTCAAAAATCAAATCGGGAGATCGGTTTATATGGGAGCTGCATCAGGTCTATAGACCGCTTTGGACCGTGCTTGGCATAGTTGTTGTAAATCAAAACAGAACAATATGTGCCAAATTTCAGCCAAATCGGATGAAAATTGAGGGCTTCCAGGGGCTCAAGAAGTCAAATCGGTACATAGGTTTAAATGGGAGCTATATAAAGTTATTGACCGATTTGAAACGCACTTGGCAAAGTTGAAGGAAGTCAAAATAGAACGATATGTGCCAAATTTCAGCCAAATCGGATGTAAATTTAGGCTTCCAGGGGCACAAGAAGTTAAATCGGGAGATCGATTTATATGGGAGCTATATCAGGTTATAGACCGATTTGGACCGTACTTAGCACATTTGTTGGAAGTCATAACAGAACACTATGAGCAGAGTTTCAGCCAAATCGGACGAAAATTGCGTCTTCCGGGGGCTCAAGAAGTCATATCGGGAGATCGGTTTATATGGCAGCTATACCTAAATCTGAACCGATATGACCCATTTGCAATTCTCAATGACCTACATCAATACTTAGTATATGTGCAACATTTTAAGCGGCTAGCTTTACGCATTCGACCGCTATCGATTCGATTTCAACGAATTGACGGACGGACGTGGCTAGTTTGACTCAGAATGTTGAGACGATCAAGAATATATACACTTTATGATGTCTTATGCGAATATTTCGAGGTGTTACATACGGAATGACTAGATTAGTATACCCCCATCCTATGGTGGTGGGTATTAAAACGTTTTGGGATACCCACCACCATGGAGATATTTATCATCAACATTTATTATAACACTACTATATCCATATTTATATCCAACGATAGTCCTATCATTATCATATTTGGTTCTATACAAGTAACAGTTCAAAATTTCAACAAAATCGGGTAGTAAGTGGGCCGTTAATGTGATTAAGACTTAACTCAGATGGTCGTTCTATATGACGGCTATGTCTAAATATGGTTTGATCTGGGCCATATTTGGGTTGGATGTCAGGAGTCTTAAAGCAGCTTGCTGTTTAAAATTTCAACAAAATCGGAGAATAAATGAACCTTTAATGGTCTTCCGGCCATAAAACTGAAGATTAGTCTCTAAGGTAAGTATACATAAATTTAGCCCGGTCTTGACCATTTTCGGAAGTGATGCTGGGAGTCTTAATATAACCCATTGTTCGAAATTTCAGCAAAGTTGGGTAATAAATGCGTTGCAGGCCTAAGACCCAAAATAAAATGCGTTGCAGGCCTAAGACCCAAAATCAGCAGATCGGTCTATATGGCAGCTACATCCAAGAATGTCCCGATCTGGACCATTATTGGTTCGGATCTCGACGGGCCTAATAAAACTCACTGTTCTGAATTTCAGAGAAATGCATTTATAAATGCGCCTTTTATAAGCTTAAGACCCTAAATAAAGCCCTATCTGGATCATATTCGGGAAAGATGTTACGAGTCTTGATAAAGGGTGATTTTTTTGAGGTTAGGATTTTCATGCATTAGTATTTGACAGATCACGTGGGATTTCAGACATGGTGTCAAAGAGAAAGATGCTCAGTATGCTTTGACATTTCATCATGAATAGACTTACTAACGAGCAACGCTTGCAAATCATTGAATTTTATTACCAAAATCAGTGTTCGGTTCGAAATGTGTTCATTCACCGTAACGTTGCGTCCAACAGCATCTTTGAAAAAATACGGTCCAATGATTCCACCAGCGTACAAACCACACCAAACAGTGCATTTTTCGGGATGCATGGGCAGTTCTTGAACGGCTTCTGGTTGCTCTTCACTCCAAATGCGGCAATTTTGCTTATTTACGTAGCCATTCAACCAGAAATGAGCCTCATCGCTGAACAAAATTTGTCAAAATTTGAACACATTTCGAACCGAACACTGATTTTGGTAATAAAATTCAATGATTTGCAAGCGTTGCTCGTTAGTAAGTCTATTCATGATGAAATGTCAAAGCATACTGAGCATCTTTCTCTTTGACACCATGTCTAAAATCCCACGTGATCTGTCAAATACTAATGCATGAAAATCCTAACCTCAAAAAAATCACCCTTTACAATTCACCCACAATATGGAAGCTAAATCTAAATATAGTCCAATGTGGATCATTGTATAGAGGAAATACGAGTATGTGCAAAATTTCAACTCAATATCTAAATATTTAAAGACAATAGCGTTATTACATCTTATGGACGGATAGATGGACAGACACACGGACATCGTTAAATCGAATTGGAATTTTACAACGATCCCTAATATATATATTTTGTAGGGTCGGAAATGGATATTTCAATGTGTTACAAATGGAATGAGTATATCCCCTACCCCCGATCATGTCCGTCAGACCGATGGACGGACGGGACGGACATGATCGACTTAGATTGCAAATACGATCAAGAATGTATATACTTTATGGGATAGCAGATCAATATTTCGAGGTGTTACAAACGGAATGACTTGATTAGTAGACCCTATCTATGGTGGTGTTTTCAGAAATGTAGATTTTTTAGGGTGTTAAATATCTCTCTCGAAAATCTTCATATCTTAGGAAAATCATAAGAAATCAGTTTCCTTCCTTTACTGCAAAATTTCTCAGCAATTGAAATCTTTGACACTCTAAACATCAGATTCCAACTTTGAATCCCTACACAACGCATAACAATGGCCTTAAAAACTGATCTCCGATACGAAAGAAGTACAACCTTCAAAACACACACATGGTGATACATTTCATTTGGGCACATTACATCCTGTCACTCACTAAACAGCCAACAGAGTTGACAAAAGGATGCTCGCTCTCGCCTTAAGGCAAAGTCTTATCTATACTCAAAAATCTTGGGTGATCAGCTTTTTCAAAGAATTATGCGTAAATATGTTTAGTATGAAAACAAAGTAGGTGGTGGTGGCACTCATTGCAGACAATTGTTCGCTTCAATAGGTTTTGACGAAAATCCTTCAAGTCCTTAAATGGCAATTCAAATCAAATCATGTTCGGTTGGTGTAAAAGAAATGACATTGATGTCAAAGTCACATGTCCAAGAGACAAATGGTTGCAAGATAAAAATGTGAGCTAAGAGCAACTGCAGGCCAACCTTATTAGGAGAAAGGTGCTTAACATATATACCCGAGGTGGTGGGTATCCAAAGTTCGGCCTGGCCGAACTAAACGCCTTTTTACTTGTTTTGTTTTTTTTTTTTGTTTTTTGGGACACCCTATTGTCTATAAGCGATTCCTCCGTCAATAGTTGTTAAAGTAAAATGTAAAAAATTAAAATTTTGATTTTTACAAATTTACTTAATTTTTCTTAACAATCATTAGCTGATTTCGTTAACCTGCAAATTAACAAAAAATCATATAAAATAATCGATTTATAAAACAACCAATTAGTTTCAAGAACATTTTAACAAACCCATTGCCTCAAAACTCAGGCACTCGAAGAATTATAATTAATTATGCAATTGCACTTTGTTTATTTAAATGAAACTATCAATAAAGCTAAACTTTTGTATGAATATTTTTGTTGAGAGTTGCTAGCTCTAGCATTATCTCAGCTCTGCCACTCAAGGAAACAAATTCCAGCGATAGATTACAAAATGACACCCACCGATCAAAGGCCGCAGACACAAGTGTATATTGCGGTGTTTGTACCTACACACGCCAACTTTTAGTTTGCAATTGCAAAAAACGCTTTGAAATCTTTGCTAATTTAATGACCTGAAGTATGCACAACTCACCAAGACATTTGTGCAATTTTACTATTCACCATACACCACAAATTCATTGAGAATAATCTAATCACAAGTGTTTTGTATGCCATTGGCAATCACATATTTTGTTGTTTGTTTTTGTATTTTTCTTTTTTAAGAGATTGTTTCCGCATGTCAATCAAAATCGTAAGTCTATAAAAAATTTTACCCATATGTGTAGTACAAGATGGAAAAAAATAACAAGAAATGCGCACTTAATTAGCTAATTTGTTAACGATTTAGTGATTAAGCGAATAATTGATATGCTAATAAAAAAAAAATATTTATAATAATTTTTAACATGTTTTCATTACGCATTAATCATTTCTTCTATAAGTTTGACATATTGCTATAGCTAAAGCAAATACAATTGTTTTAAATTGAAAAAAAAAAGTTTTGATATTTAAAAGTAAAAAAATTGACGTACGAATAATAAATGCAGTTCATGAGTTTGCGAAATCTTATCAAAGGAATCAAAACAAGTAACAAGGCGGGGCCGAACTTTGGCTACCCACAACTTCGGATATATATGTAAACCTCTTTTCGTCATAATCCGGTGAAAAATGCATTATTTATGCCCCCATAGCAGCTACATATATCGAAATATAGTCCGATTTGGTCCAAATTCGATACGGACATTAAGTGGTCTAAAAAGCAAAAGTCATTGCTTAATTTTGCAGAACACAATATTGCTCTTTTGGGTAGCAATATCCAAATGTAGACCGATATGAACCATAAACGACACGAATGTCGAATAGCCTAACATAAGTCACTGTGTCAAATGTCAGCGAAATCGGATACAAATGTGCCTTTTATGGGCCCAAAGCCTTAAATCAAGAGATCGGTCTATATGGCAGCGATAGCCAAATCTCAACCGATCTGGGCCAAATTGCAGAAGAATGTCGAAGAGCCTAACACAACTCACTGTTCCAAATTTCGGCGAAATCGGACGATATATGAGCCCCTCATGGACCCAAACCTTCAAATCGTAAGATCGGTCTATATGGCAGCTATATCAAAATCTGAATCGATCTGGGCCAAATTTAAGAATAATGTTGAATGGCCTAATATAACTTATTATCCCAAATTTCAGTGAAATGGGAAAGAAAATGCGCCTTTTATAAGCCCAAGACCTTAAATCGAGAGAACGGTCTATATGGCAACTATATCCAAATCCTGGATCGCTCTGGTCCATATTGCAGAAGGATGTCGGGGGGCCTAACACAACTCATTCTCCCAAATATCGGCGGCATCGGACAATATATGCGACCTTTATGGGCCTTATGCGACCTTTATGGGCCTTAAATCGAGAGATCGGTATATATGGCAGGCATATTCAAATCTGGACCGATCTGGGTCCAATTAGAAAAGGATATCAGAGCGACTTAAGTAACTCACTGTCCCAAATTTTTGACAAAATCGGACAATAATTGCGTCTTTTGTGGGTCCAATACCTTGAATCGAGATATCGGTCTATACAGCAGATATATCCAAATCTTGACCGATCAGGATCAAATTGTAGAAGGATATCAGAAGGATTTAAGCAGCACACTGTCCCAAATTTTGTCAAAATCGGACAATAATTGCGTCTCTTATGGGCCCAAGACCTTGAATCGAGAGATCGGTCTATATGGCAGCTATATCCAAATCAGGACTGATCTGAGCCAAATTGAGGAAGAAAGTCGAGTGGCCTAACATAACTCTCTGTCCTAAATTTCAGCAAAATCTGATAATTAATGTGGCTTTTATCGGTCTTAGACCCTAAATTGGCGGATCGGTCTATATGGCAGCTATATCGAAATCTAGACCGATCTGGGCCAAATTGAAGAAGAAGGATGTCGAGTGGCCTAAGATAATCTCTGTCCTAAATTTCAGCAAAATCGGATAATAAATGTGGCTTTTATCGGCCTTAGACCCTAAATTGGCGATCGGTCTATATGGCAGATATATCGAAATCTGAACCGATCTGAGCCAAATTGAGGAAGGATGTCGAGTGGCCTGAGATAACTCTCTGTCCTAAATTTCAGCAAAATCGGATAATAAATGGTGCTTTTATGGCCCTAAGACCCTAAATTGGCGGATCGGTTTATGTGGCAGCAATATCGAAATCTGGACCGATCTAGGCCAAATTAACGAAAGATGTCGAAGGGCCTAACATAACTCACTATTCCAAATATCAGCAAAATCGAATGATAAATGTGGCTTTTATGGGCCTAAGACCATAAATCGGTGGATCGTTCTATAGGGGGGCTATATGTAGATATAGTCCGATATAGCCCAACTTCAAATTTAACCTGCTTTTGGTTCGGCCGGGCCGAATCTTTTATATCCTCCACCATTGATCGCATTTGTCGAGTTCTATGCGCGGTATCTCTTTTTAGACAAATATAGAATACTGACTAAGAACTGTTATGCTGTTGAAGCTATATCAAGTTGTAGTCCGATTCGGACCATAAATGAATGCTGAACATTGTAGAAGTCATTGGGTAATATTTCAGTCATTCGGATAAGAATTGCGCCTTGTAGGGGCTCAAAAAGCAAAATCAGGAGATCGGTTTATATGGAAGCTATATCAAGCTATTGATCGATTCAGGCCATATTAGACACGTATGTTGAAGGTTATGAGAAAACCCGTTGTACAAAATTTCTGCCAAATCAAATGAGAATTGCGCCTTTTAGAGGTTCAAGAAGTCAAGATCCAAGATCGGTTGATATGGCAGCTATATCAAAACTAGACCGATTTGAATCATACTTGGTGGTGGGTATAAAAAAAATACAGCTATCTTCCTTTAACTATGTGTTCCAGAGAGAAAAAGTCCTTTATTTGTGACACCTTAGAAAAATTCAAAATTTCATTCGAAGTTTTCCTTTGAGCTCTTCTAACACATACTGTGTAAAATAGACCAAAATGCAGTTAGCAATGCCTTTGAACATCTATCATCTATTTAGGTGACTTGCTTTTTCATTCATGTTTGATCTACTTTCGTTGACTAGGATTTGTTTTTTGTTGCATATATTGGTTCCAATATAGGAAGCAAGAGAGAAACTTGGACATATTCACACTGGGATTTATTAGCAATTAAAAAGACAGTTTTATTAAATATCGGGAGAAAAGACTGCAAGGAATTAACTAAAAACGTTAAAATATTTCACCATGTCTGTGCATTAATGGTGATACAATTCCACTCTGGCTTATTAGTATTGATTATTCATTTTAATCAAAGAGGCAAAGCAACATCTATTTGTGTGCTCACTATGTGGAGTGGAATTAAGTCGACTGGATGATACTCTATCTAAAGACAGTATAGTTAATGAAAATAAAGCTCTAACCCGTATTGAGGTAAATCTGAGATAGGCCAACGTGATGTACATAGATCCTTCTATCTGAGCAGGCATGCTAGAAAAATGTCTTATCAGAGGTTACTTAGTTTTGTACTGTCTTAACCCTTTTCATTAAAAAGCACCGGAATTATGAAAGTCCCATTTTGAAACTTTTCAGTTTATAGGGTATTTGCATTAATCGCCCAATGCCTATATGCCCCAACTTGTTACCATTTTTTCTTGGATTTTCCACAGCATATGTACATTTATGTCAACCATATGAGCCAAAGCGCCTATTTTACAACTTTTGTTTTGCTTTTTCCATCAACAACACAGCAAGACAAATAAATAAATAAATAAATGAATGAATGAAAAGAAAAAACAACTCAAATTCACAAAAAGCTTAGAGAAAAAAAATCTATCAATATATTATTAAGAGTCGCATTAAACAAGAAATCTAACAAAAAAAAACTGGATAATGACATAAAATAAAAGCAACAAGTAGCGATTTAAACCATTTTAAGATTTTCATATGCCATAGCATTCGTATATAAAACCGGCATTTTCTCCACTCTCAACTCGAATGGCGCATGCAGCTATGTGCGATACAATGTACATGAAGATTGATAATAAACTAATGAACATTTGTCATGTTGACACACTTGTTGATTGTAAAAATTGCAAAAATTGCTGCATTTGCAGCAAATCAACATTTTCGCATCGGCCATAACAAGTCTCTCACAAAATGGCACGTAATTAAGTATCAAATAATGCCAAAGACTTGCGCTGCGAGTAACAGCAGAAGCAGAGAAAGACATCGAAGAAGAATAACCCAATGATGTTCAATGTCCAATCGTTGTAATTGGACTTTTGGTTGGTAGTAAAGTTTTTGGAATTCACTCACTTCATGTGTCTCTCGATGGCCAACAAAAAAAAAAAAAAGTATCCACGACAAGATTTTTGATTTTATGAATCGGCATTCAAATAAATGGTCTAACATTTGTTGCTTAATGTTCACTTAATTCTGCAAAGCAATGAAAGAAAAAAAAAAAAATACTTTTTGACAAATGCTATATTGTGATGGTTGTGTGAGAAAAATCCAAATTTATTGAGAAATGTCCGAAAGCATTAAAATTTGAATGCAAAGATTATATAGTCATTAGAGAAACGAAAGACTTAAGACACATACATACTGCACATGGCATTTGGCTTTTACTGATGCACGCTCACAATGTTTTGAGTTAATGGCAAACAAAAGACTTTGGAAAAAAAACGCATTTTCCATTTTTGTTTTTTTTTTTTTTTTTGAATAGTGCTCAATTGCCATAGAAATCAAAACGATGATACATACATTATCGTTAAGAAGTATCCCCCTCTTGCCAACTACAAAATGATATTTTGCACACAGGCAGTTTGTTTTTATAATATGAGCACATTTTTCATGTAATTTATCATATGGTGCAATATTGAAATAAAATGATGAAGTAATCATAAAATCTTTATTTGCAACAAAGGTAATGGCAAGAGACAATCACATTTTGGGAGAGAAATAACATAAAACACAAAAAACAAGTAAAAAGGCGTTAAGTTCGGGTGGGCCGAACTTTGGATACCCACCACCTTTCATCAAAATCCGGTGAAAATTGCTTACCTTATGTCCCATAGCAGTTATATCGAAATATGTTCCGATTTGGACCGAATAGCAATAAGTGCAGTAGCTATATATAACAAGTAAAAGCGTGCTAAGTTCGGCCGGGCCGAATCTTATATACCCTCCACCATGGATCGAATTTGTCGAGTTCTTTTCCCGTCATCTCTTCTTAGGCAAAAGAGATTTGCTCTGCTATTAGAGCGATATCAAGCTATGGTCCGATTTGGACCACAATTAAATTATATGTTGGAAACCTGTGTAAAATGTCAGCCAATTCGAATAAGAATTGCGCCCTTTGTGGGCTCAAGAAGTAAAATAGAGAGATCGATTTATATGGGAGCTGTATCGGGCTATATACCGATTCAGACCATAATAAAGACGTATGTTAATGGTCATGAGAGAATCCGTCGTACAAAATTTCAGGCAAATCGGATAATAATTGCGACCTCTAGAGGCTCAAGAAGTCAAGATCCCAGATCGGTTTATATGGCAGCTATATCAGGTTATGAACCGATTTGAACCATATTTGGCACAGTTGTTGGATATCATAACAAAATACTACATGCCAAAATTCATTCAAATTGGATAAGAACTGCGCCCTCTAGAGGCTCAAGAAGTCAAGACCCAATATCGGTTTATATGACAGCTATATAAGGTTATAGACCGATTTGAACCATACTTGTCACAGTTGTTGGATATCGTAACAAAACACGTCGTGCAAAATTTCATTCCAATCGGATAAGAATTGCGCACTCTAGAGGCTCAAGAAGTCAAAACCCCAGATCGGTGTATATGGCAGCTATATCAGGATATGGACCGATTTGAACCATACTTGCCAAAGTTGTTGGATATCATAACAAAACACGTCGTGCAAAATTTCATTCCAATCGGATAAGAATTGCGCACTCTAAAGGCTCAAGAAGTCAAGACCCAAGATCGGTTTATATGACAGCTATATAAGGTTATAGACCGATTTGAACCATACTTAGCACAGTTGTTGGATATCGTAACAAAACAAGTCGTGCAAAATTTCATTCCAATCGGATAAGAATTGCGCACTCTAGAGGCTCAAGAAGTCAAAACCCCAGATCGGTGTATATGGCAGCTATATCAGGATATGGACCGATTTGAACCATACTTGCCAAAGTTGTTGGATATCATAACAAAACACGTCGCGCAAAATTTCGTCCCAATCGGATAAGAATTGCGCACTCTAGAGGCTCAAGAAATCAAGACCCAAGATCGGTTTATATGGCAGCTATATCAAAACATGGACCGATATGGACAATACCAACAGACCTACACTAATAAGAAGTATTTGTGCAAAATTTCATGCGGCTAGCTTTACTCCTTCGTAAGTTAGCGTGCTTTCAGACAGACGGACGGACGGACAGACGGACGGACATGGCTAGATCGGCATAAAATTTCACGACGATCAAGAATATATATACTATATACTTTATGGGGTCTCAGACGAATATTTCGAGTAGTTACAATCAGAATGACGAATTTAGTATACCCCCCATCTTATGGTGGAGGGTATAAAAATAAACCGATCTGAACCATATACGACAAGGATGTCGAAAGGCCTAACATAGGTCACTGTATCAAATTTCACTGAAATCGGATTATAAATGTGCATTTAAGGGACCAAGACTTTAAATCGAGATATCGGTTTATATGGCAGCTTTATGCAAATCTGGACCGATCTGGGTCAAATTGAGGAAGGACGTCAAAAAGCCTAACGAAACTCTTTGTATCAAATTTCAGCGACATCGGGCAATAAATGCCCCTTTTAACGCCCCGAAACCCAAAAACCGAGAGATCGGTCTATATGGAAGCTATATCTAAATCTGGAGCGATCCGCGCCATTTTCTAGAAGTACGTCAAGGGGCTTAACATAACTCATAGCCCCAAATATCGGCGACATCGGACAATAAATGCGCCTTATATGGGCCCAAAACCTTAAATCGAGAAATCGGTCTATATGGCAGCTATATTCAAATCTGAACCGATCTATGCCAAATTCATCAAAATCTCATAAAAAATGTGGCTTTTATGGGCCTGAAAACCTTAATCGGAGGATGGGTCTATATGGCAGCTATAACCAAATCTGAACCGATCTGGGCCAAATTAACGAAAGATTTCGAAGGGCCTAACATAACTCACTGCTCCAAATTTCATCAAAATCGGATAAAAAAATGTGGCTTTTATGGGTCTAAGACCCTAAATCGTTGGATCGATCTATATGGGGGCTATATCCAAATCTGGATCGATCTGGGCCAAATTGACGAAGGATGTCGAAGGGCCCAACACAGCTCCCCGTCCCAAATTTCAGCAAAATCGGATAATAAATGTGGCTTTTATGGGCCTACGACCCTAAATAGGTGGATCGGTCTATATGGGGGCTATATCAAGATATAGTCCGATATAACCCATCTTCGAACTTTACCTGCTTATGGACAAAAAAAGTATTTGTGCAAAGTTTCAGCTCAATATCTCTATTTTTAAAGACTGTAGCGTGATTTTAACAGACAGACGGACATGGCTAGATCGTCTTAGATGTTTTCGCTGATCAAGAATATTTATACCTTATAGGGTCGGAAATGGATATTTTGATGTGTTGCAAACGGAATGACAAAATTAATATACCCCCATCCCATTTAGGCCAATAAAAGCCACATTTATTATCCGATTTTGCTGAAATTTCTTTCTCGGCCTTCCTATAATCAAGACCCCTAAGTTCTGCCATTCACCTCTCTGCTTACTTAGGTCTTTTAAATACTTATGGCCCTATTGGACCTCTTACACATATAACTTTTGAAGTTTTGTGGAAAAGTTTAAAACTTTATTGTTTGAGGTTATAATTTTTTTAGTATCCTAAAATCCCAAACGAAAGTTTAAATACTCAAACTAAATTGATTATGGAAAAGTTATGTATTCGCTTCATAATGTGAATCAGTCCCACAATTAAACTATCGAGGGTCGTTTGGTAAGGTAGTTGAGTTAATGTGAATAAGCCAAACTAAAATCCATCCCATAGCCATATGCGAGTGTAGAACAGCCCCGAAACTATTACCGTTCATGCGGTTAATAATGAAAATGCTATCTTCCCTACGTGACCACATCTGCTGTGACTTTCAATATCCACTCTAAGTTTGGCCCGAATTGGTCCTTAACCTGATATAGTTTCCATATAAGCCGATCTACCAATTCGAGTGCATGAGAGCCTAAAGGTTGCTATTCTTCCAACGTCCGAAGGACTTTTCATATCATCCATGGTCTGGAGTATATAAGGTTCCATCAAGTCGCATTAAAGCATTTTTATTTGGTATAAAAATAAAAGTTACTCCCATAGTTTTCCTCTGCTCTCAATAACGATTCAACGCTCGAACCTCGTAGGATGAAAATCTGATTTGTTGGCTTTCATTTTTGTGCATGTCCGCATGCATGTTACACCCCATCCTTAAACATGCAGTTGACGTTTTACAAGCATTAAAATAATCCACACCATCCAATCCAACAGAGACGCAGGAACAAAATATTTTTTTACACAAACAATAACCATGTATATGGCAACAACAAACGCACACTCACACGCAGTCATACACCTACATCGAAAAGTCTGCAACATGGCCAATACATGAGAAGTGCTTACATGTGTGCTGATCTTGTAAATGATTAAACATGAAACATGTAAACTTTGAACAGCAAACTCAAAACTCCACTCAGTATGGAGGGGAGGAAGAGGTGGGCAAGAGCCCAAGCAAGCCAGCAACCAACCAACCAACCAACCAGCAACGGGATGATGGCTGCCATAGGATTGGGGAACTCGAGCGAATTGCACAGCTACCACACTGCACTGCAAGGCAACATGAAATGGAACGCAGAATGAAAATGAAAACTCCACAGTTTGAAGGAGGAAGAGAGGAATGAAAATTGCTCTGGTAAAAGGAATCTAGCCCGAAATGAGAAAAAGCTGAACTACTATTGCAACCGCAAGTGCCGCTGCAGCAGCACTATGTTAGCCCATCTGCAATACTTATGCCGGGATGGTGAGAGTCCTCAAGGAATCCCAATCCATCCACACATAAAAATTGTTGCACGAATATGAAATCCAGAAACGCAATATGCGGCCAATTGTTCTTCGTGTTCTCTGTGGGGATTGCAAAAAAGTTGTAGCCTTTTCTGTGTACACTTCAGAGTTGATGGTATCTTTAGTTTGTTAAACGACTTGAGACTGGGCACAATTCAGATTAATTTATTTTTTTGAGGCTTTGTGAAATATTGTTGATGATGATGGCTAAATGGCGTAGGGTGAGAACTCATCTAAATATGTTACGATAGGTACTTATTCGGCTACACTCTATGAGAAGTGAATCTGGCAGATTGTGATTCTGGGCGTCCTAGATCATGGTGCAGCAGGCTGATTACTAGAAATTCTTTACTCCCTTGTGAGTTTGAGTTTCACAAGATGACGACGTACTGGGACGATAGTGGCTCAGTTGTAACTGCGCCTTTAACAAAAAATTGTTTCATAGGGACAGTGGTCATTGGGACAGTGGTCATAGGGACAATGATCATAGAGTGAGGGGTCATAGGGATAGTGGTCATAGGGACAGTGGTCAAAGGGGCAGTGGTTATAGAGTCAGTGATCACAGGGATAGCGGTCATAGGAACAGTGGTCAAAGGGACAGTGGTCTCAGCGACAGTTGTAATAGGCTCCGTGGTCATAGGCTCCGTGGTCATAGGGTCAGTGATCGTAGGGATAGTGGTCATAGAGACACTTATCATAGGCTCAGTGGCAAAAGGGAAAGTGGTTATAAGCAAAGTGCTCATAGGGATAGTGATCATAAACACAGTGGTTATAGGAACAGTGGTCATAGGGACAGTTGTCATATGGTCAGTGGGCAAGGGGACAGTGATTATAGGGACAGTGGTCATATGGATAGAAGTCATGGCGATTGTGGTCTTAGGGACAGTGGTCAAGGGACAGTGGTCAAGGGACAGTGGTCAAGGGACAGTGGTCAAGGGACAGTGGTCATAGGGACAGAGGTCATGGCGATTGTGGTCTTAGGGGCAATGGTCATAAAAACAGTGGTCATAGGGACAGTGGTCATAGGTACAGTGGTCATTGGGGCCGTGGTCATAGGGACAGTAGTCACAGGGACAATGATCTTAGGGACAGTGGTCATAGGGACAGTAGTCATAGGGACAGTGGTCATTAGGACAATTGTCATAGGGACAGTGGTCATGGCGATTGTGGTCTTCGGGACAATAGTCATAAGAACAGTGGTCATAGGGACAGTGGTCATATGGACAGAGGTCATGGCGATATGGTCATAGACAGTGGTTATAGCGACAGTGGTCATAAGGACAATGGTCTTAGGTACCGGGGTCTCAGCTACAGTGGTCATAAGGACAGTGGACATAGGGATAGAGGTCATAGAGGCAGTGGTCATTGTAAACATGTTTGTAATAGGGGTCATAGGCACAGTGGTTATAGGGACAGTGGTTGTGGGGTCAGTTGTCAAAGGGGCAGTGAACGTAAAACAGTGATCATTTGGATAGGTGTCAAAGGGAAACTGGTCATTGTGTCAGTTTTCATAGCGACAGTGGTCATAGGGACAGAGTTCGTAGACACTTTGGCCATAGGGACAGTGATCATGGGATCAGTGGTCAAAGAACCAGTTGTTAAGGGGACAGTGGTCGCAGAGAAATTGGTCATAAGGACGCTGGTTATAGCAACAATGTTAAAGGAACAATGGTCCTAGGGACAGTGGTCCTAGGGACAGTGGTCCTAGGGACAGTGGTCCTAGGGACAGTGGTCCTAGGGACAGTGGTCCTAGGGACAGTGGTCCTAGGGACAGTGGTCCTAGGGACAGTGGTCCTAGGGACAGTGGTCCTAGGGACAGTGGTCCTAGGGACAGTGGTCCTAGGGACAGTGGTCCTAGGGACAGTGGTCCTAGGGACAGTGGTCCTAGGGACAGTGGTCCTAGGGACAGTGGTCCTAGGGACAGTGGTCCTAGGGACAGTGGTCCTAGGGACAGTGGTCCTGGGGACAGTGGTCCTAGGGACAGTGGTCCTAGGGACAATGATCCTAGGGACAGTGGTCCTAGGGACAGTGGTCCTAGGGACAGTGGTTCTTGGGACAGTAGTCCTAGGGACAGTGGTCCTAGGGACAGTGGTCCTAGGGACAGTGGTCCTAGGGACAGTGGTCCTAGGGACAGTGGTCCTAGGGACAGTGGTCCTAGGGACAGTGGTCCTAGGGACAGTGGTCCTAGGGACAGTGGTCCTAGGGACAGTGGTCCTAGGGACAGTGGCCATAGGGATAGTGGTCATAGGGACAGTGGTCATGGGGACAGTGGTCATAGGGACAGTGGTCACAGGGACAGTGATCATAGGGATAGTGGTCATAGGGACAGTAGTCACAGGGACAGTGGTCATAGGGACAGTGGTCATAGGGACAGTGATCATTGGGGCTGTGATCATAGGGACAGTGGCCATGGGGCAGTGGTCATGGGGATAGTGGTCATAGGGACAGTGGTCACAGGGACAGTGATCATAGGGACAGTGGTCATAGGGACAGTGGTCATAGAAACAGTGATCATAGGGGCAGTGATCATAGGGACAGTGGTCATAGGGACAGTGGTCATAGAAACAGTGATCATAGGGGCAGTGATCATAGGGACGGTGGTTATAGGGGCAGTGGTCATTAGGACAGTGGTCATAGGGACCATGTTTGTAGAGAAGTTGGTCATAAGATCGCGGTTATAGAACATAGGTCATGGCGATTGTGGTCTTAGGGACAGTGGTTATAAGGACGGTGATCATAGGGACAGTTGTCATAGGGACAGTAGTCACAGGGACAGTGGTCATAGGTACAGTGGTCATAGGGACAGTGATCATAGGTGCAGTGATCATAGGGACGGTGTTCATA
Source organism: Stomoxys calcitrans (assembly GCF_963082655.1). Taxonomy (NCBI): domain Eukaryota; kingdom Metazoa; phylum Arthropoda; class Insecta; order Diptera; family Muscidae; genus Stomoxys; species Stomoxys calcitrans. Next base: position 44,545,334 of record NC_081553.1, on the reverse strand, counting down.
GAGGCAGTGGTCATTAGGACAGTGGTCATAGGGACCATGTTTGTAGAGAAGTTGGTCATAAGATCGCGGTTATAGAAACAGTGTTCATAAGGACAGTGGTCATAGGGAAGTGCTCTTTGGAACAGTGGTCACAGGAACAGTATTCATAGGGACATTGGTCACAGGGACAGTGAACATAGAAACAGTGAAGTGGTCATAGGGACAGTGTTCACAGTGTCAGCTTTCATAGCGACAGTGGCCAAGAGGACAGTGGTCATAGAGACAGTGGTTGCAGAGATATTGATCATAAGAACAGTGGTCAAAGGGACAGTGGTCAAAGGTAAAGTGGTCAAAGGAACAGTGGTCATAGGATAGTGGTCATTGAAACAGTGGTCAAAGGGTCTGTGGTCATAGGGACACTGGTCATATGCACAGTGGTAGTATTGACGGTGGTCGTAGGATCAGTAGGAGACAGTGGTCATAGGGACAGTGGTGAAAACGATAGTGGTCAGAGGGACAGTGGTTATAGCGACATTGTTCATAGACACAGTGGTCACAGGGACAGTGGTCATGGGGACAGTGGTTGTAGGGACATTGGTCAAAGCGACAGTGGTCATAGGTACCATGGGACAGTTGTCAGTGGTCATGGGATGAGTTATCATAAGGATTTGAGGAAAGGGACACTTTTCATGGGGACAGTGGTCATAGGGGCAAAGTGGTCATGGGTACTGTGGTCTCAGCGACAGTTGTCATACGCTCAGTGGTCATAGGGAAAGTGGTCATAAGACCAGTGGTCATAGGTACCGTGGGCTCAGGAATAGTGGTCATGGGGCCAGTGGTCAAAGGTACCGTGGGCTCAGGAACAGTGGCCATTGCAATAGCAGTCATTGACCCAGTGTCATAGAGATAGTGTTTATAGGGACAGTGGTCTTAGGGACTGCGGTCTCAGCGACAATGATCTCATGGACAGTGGTCTTAGGCACAGTGGTGCGAAGGACAGTAGCCTTAGTTACAGTGGTCTTGGGCGCAGTGATTTTAGTGGCCATAAATTTTATCAAAAAGCTACGAAAATTTTACTTACAATGCGGAAGTAAGAAACCTTGTGAATCCTTGGAGTTCAGAGACTCCTCAATTATGTTCTAGACTACAGATGCGTCAAAGTTGAGGTGTATGGTTTACAAAATTAGATACATTCCCAAGAACGAAGTAAGATTTGGTTTGGAGACACCGCTCTTTTCGGATTTGTCACCGATACCGACAAATCCAGGTTAGGCTGGGACATTGAGGCACAATTGCAAATTTTGCTCATGAACATTCCACTAAGAAACAGGGGCAAACTTCTCACATATCAATGAGTGCAGTCCGATTCAAGTTTAAGCTCAATGATAAGGGGCCTCCTTTTTATAGCCGAGTCCGAAAGGCGTTCCGCAGTGCGACACCTCTTTGGAGAGAGGTTTTACATGGCATAGTACCTCGCAAATGTTGCCAGCATTAGGAGGGGAAAACCACCGCTGAATTTTTTTTTTTTTTTTGATGGTCACGCCAGGATTAGAACCCAGGCTTTCAGCGTCATAGGCTGACATGCTAACCTTTGCGCTACGGTGGCCTCCATTGACATTGGCAGGTATAGTTTTTTCTTGGGGAAGATATTTTTGGAAATTTAAAGGTTCTGGTGCCAGTCAAAGGAATTTTGACAGGCCACCGCGATGCGCTATGGCTGCGAACGCATTGGTAACATGAAAGAATCGCACTTTTTCAGGAATTGAAGGGAAACATTGAATTATGACAAAAAACATTTTACCGCGTCTGGGCTCATCTTAGACACTCAGTCTACATATGGGCTTCCCAGTGGCGGTATTGGTAGCGTGCTCGAATTGCCAGAGCGGGTGTCGCGAGTTCATCCCATCATCGGGGTTGGGTTGCCACTCTTAACGAAACTTATGTAATCTACATATGATTCTTGTACTGCTTAATTGTATAAAATGGCTTAAGAGAGCTAAATGTGGTTTCATTCTGTGCTCACACACTGGTTTTTTCATTTTTCGTCTTATTTATTATCTAAGACAAATGCAAAGACACTGAGGTCTCGAAGGGAACCCATTAGCAAAGGGATTAGCTTTTAACTCATTCTTGTAGAATGCTAGACAGCAACTGGCAGGAGGACTAGTTTTTTGGGAGTAAGAACAACACTGGAGAAATATTTTGGGGAACCTATAGCTGGACATGCTAAATTCGGCACTCAAGGGAACAGCCTTCTACCATTAACCCATTAAAATCCAAAAATCGATTTTTTTTGTCCAATTTTGATGAAATTTGAAATATTTATTTTTTAGAACATTTGTATATTCAAAAATAATTTCTTAAATTTTTTCAACAAACCTTTTTTTCCCCCATTTGTAAAAAAAAATATTAAAAAAAATCTTTGAATTTTTCAGCCAAACGAAAGTATTGGGCCTTTTTTTGTTTTAAGAAGGCCCAAATGCTACTTGACACTAAAAGGCTTTCCAGAAATATCACTCACGACCATTTTTTTTTGAATTTTTAAATTTTGTAAAATTTCTAATTTGCTGTACTTATGCGAGTAAAATGGCAACGAATGGGTTTTTCAATACCCTTTTTAGTGGTCGTGTGTACGCACAACCATTTGAAATGGTAAAAACTACGAATATCCTAACCTATCCCATGTGTTTTAGGGGCATTTACAAGTCGAATATCCTCCACAAAATTCTCTTCTACTCCTTTTGGCATCGAAGACGTTTGGTATGTTGTAAGGCGTTTTTTTTTGTCTACGTTACGTCTGCTAGGACGTGTTGGTATTAGGGCGTACGCTTCTGGGATTTTTGTGAACGTTTGCTAAATTGCTATGAGTAAAGAATCATTTTTATCGCCATGATATACATCCAACCAGTACAACAGCATACAACATTCAATGTGCAGTAGCTGTGGCAATAGCCTCAACAATTGGCCCAAGTACAATATGGTCATAACCAACACCAAAGTAAAGCCTCCAGTGTTAGTTGCACAAAGTTTATAATTACAGATATCTTCATGTGCTACATAAATATTTTTTTCTTTTCTTATTAACAAAACGAAGAGAGAAAGATGGGCTAATGCATTATTTATGTATAGAGGCTAGTTCGGGGTATATTGTGGCTAGAGAGATAAATGGATTGGCCAAAGCCTATACCTTCTAATCCAGTGCAGGCCAGAAGAGAGTTGTATTGTTGTTAAACAATGTTGCCCTGAGATGTCATAACATTAGAATGGTATTAGGTAGCTTAGTTTGTTACAATGTTGCAATGACTTACACTGATGTTATCAAAAGCTGCCACAACCATTGGTCAATCGACCGTCTAATCAAAAATTTTTTTTCTAATTGCACGATTTTTAAGTTTATTTGTCTCAAGCGAATATTAGATGCGGTGTAATCTAAATGACATCGGCGACATAAATTAGCTTGTTAATAAAATAAAGTTCGTGGGACCTCCCATATTTTTTTAAATGTGCTAATAGTGCTTCGAATCATGCAAGGGATTAGGAAGCAGCGAATAAAAAGAGTTCATTGTGTAGCATCATTAGTCATGACGATAAAGTCTTTCGGCGATGACTTTCTTATTAATATCACCAGTGGACGTTGGTGAAGAATTCATCTCTTTCGTGGAGTTGCAATCCTAAAATGGGACTTGTGATAAGTTATGTCCCGGGGAGAATTCACTTTTCATGGGGTCTCTGTAAGTCTGCTTTGGATGTTGTTTTACACCCCCGTCTCACAAGTTTCAACTCAATATCTTTAGATTTGAAGGGTGATTTCAAAACTTCAATGTATAGAGGGACAGACATCATAGAATTTTACGACGATCAAGTATATAAAGTAGAGTGTTCCAAAAAAAAATTATTTTTTTAAACGCATACCGTCCACGAAATATTATGGCGATCGGAATCTGAAACGATATCGAAATCTGAAACGAATATGATAAAATTTAGTAGAGGCTTTCATATGAGTAATGCAAATTTCCACACCAAATTTTATGCAAATCCATTAAAAACAAGTAAAAAGGCGTTAAGTTCGGCCGGGCCGAACTTTGGATACCCACCACCTCGGGTATACATGTAAACCACCTTTCATCAAAATTCGGTGAAAATTTCATACCTTATACTCATATACCTCATACCGATCTGAACTATTTACGACACGGATGTCGAAAAGCCGAACATAAGTCACTGTGTCAAATTTCAGTGAAATTGGATTATAAATAAGCCTTTTATGGGGCCAAGACTTTAAATCGAGATATCGGTCTACATGGCAGCTATATCCAAATCTGGACCGATTTGGGCCAAGTTGCATAAACATGTCGAAGAGCCTAACACTAAGCACTGTCCCAAATTTCGGCGAAATCGGACAATAAATGCCTCTTTTATGGGCCCTAAACCTTAAATCCAGAGATCGGTCTATATGGCAGCTATATTCAAATCTGGACTGATCTGGGCAAAATTGAAGAAGGACGTCGAAGAGCCTAACCAAACTCACTGTCTCAAATTTCAGCGACATCGGACAATTAATGCGTCTTTTATGGCCCCAAAACCTAAAACCTAGATATCGGTCTATATGGCAGCTATATCCAAATCTGGACCGATCTGTGCGATATTGCCGAAGTATGTCGAGGGGCTTAACTTAACTCACAGTCCCAAATTTCGGGGACATCGGGCAATAAATGAGCATTTTATGGGCCCAAAACCATAAATCAAGAAATCACTGCCCCGAATTTCATCAAAATCGGATAATAAATGTGGCTTTTGTGGGCCTAAGACCCTAAACCGGAGGATCGGTCTATATGGCAGCTATATCCAAATCTGAACCGATCTGGACCAAATTGAAGAAACATTTCAAAGGGCTTAAGACAACTTTCTGTCCCCAATTTCAGCGAAATCGGACCATAAATGTGGCTTTTATGGGCTTTAGACCCTAAATTGATGGATCGGTCTATATGGCAGCTATATCCAAATCTGGACCGATCTGGGGCAAATTGAAGAATGATGTCGAGTGGCATAACACAACTCACTGTCCCAAATTTCAGCAAAATCGGATAATAAATGTGGCTTTTATTGGCGTAAGAACCTAAATCGGCGGATCGGTCTATATGGGGGCTATATCAAGATATAGTCCGATATAGCCCATCTTCGAACTTAACCTGCTTATGGACAAAAAAAGACTCTATGCAAAATTTCAGCTCAATATCTCTATTTTTGAAGATTGTAGCGTAATTTCAACAGACAGACAGACAGACGGACGGACATGTCTAGATCGTCTTAGATTTTTACGCTGATCAAGAATATATATACTTTATAGGGTCGGAAATGGATATTTCGATATGTTGCAAACGGAATGACAAAATGAATGTACCTCCATCCTTCGGTGGTAGGTATAAAAATCACAAGTTTTTCACAAATAAGTGCGGCCACCCTTAAAAATCCTCTATTGCGAGTAACAAAATAAAATTAAAATTCATTTAAAGGGGGATTTTTAGCTATTAACTTTTTGGCAACTACGGTTAAAACAGCTCACGCTCGTTTCGAGTTGTACTTCACTGTCAAACGTCTTCAGTTTGGTCCATAATTTAACCATGAATCGTCTTTCAAATGAAAGTTAAGAAAGTACATCACCCGCTTCATTGTGTTCATCGACGGATCTTATTTTTGGATAAATGGGTATGTAAATAAGCAGAATTGACGATTTTGGAGTGAAGATCAGCCAGAAGCATTGCAAGAGCTACCAATGTATCCAGAAAAAGTCACAGTTTGGTGTGGTTTATGGGCTGGTGAAACCATTGGGCCGTACTTCTTCAAAGATGATGCCCATCGTAACGTAACTGTGAATGGTGAGAGCTACTATGAGATGATATCCAACCATTTTTTTGACAAAATTTCCTATAGCTCTTAAAAAAATCACCCTTTATCTATAAGCATATAGCACTGGAAACTGTTTTGCGCTTTATTTTTGCCCTTCACGGTTTGTCTATCCAGAACCAAAATAAAATACAGCTAAAGTAAATACTCTCCATCCCACTGTGGTGAGGTTAATAAACTATGAGGTAATGAGTAAAGTTTTCAATATGACCTCTCGTTATTTTCAGTATAACAGTAAAATTTAGTTAACAGTTTTGTAATTAAAAATATTGCCCCTCAATTAACAAGTTATCAAATGTAATGATTAAAATATTTTTTAAAACCATTTCTAAGAACAATAGAAAAAATAGTCCCCTAGCACCACAAACTTGGCTTAATTAATGGTTATTGAGAGCGCTTTCCTTTTCATCACAGGGTGGGGTTTACTACTCAAGATTATTGTTATTATTTAAGTCGTGTTATTTGTATTCCAATGTTCATAATCCATGGTATTAATTAAACTTGCAATGTTAGATTTAATAATTTTAATTATAATGCTTAAAAAAGTACAAATAACAATGCCATCAAAAAATCTATGCAGAAAAGACAATTGATCTTTGTCCTGGAGTTTGTTGTATACATATGTTGGCCATTTGCTACACCTGTATGTGATTTAAAGTCAGCTATTTGTATGCCCTCAGAACATAAATCATTTATGCAAATCAATGCATTTCTACTTTGGCCCAGCTTGGACCACCAAATGGCAAGGTCTTCGTTGTGAAATCAATAACAAAAACCCAACTACTATTGTGGGGTATAGTATACGGTGCATGTTAATTGAATAAAATGCTATGGACTGCAAATCGAACTACATTGAACGCTGTGGGTGGTTCTATGCTCTTTTTTGTGTACAACCTTGGTTTGGTTATATATTTTTTGCGCTCTTTGGAGGGAGGCTTGTTTTTGTTTCAGGGAATTGCAGGCTGTTAGTACTACTTGAGGAACATAACAATACTAAAATTCAACAGGGTTGCCAAGGTAATAAAGACAAGTAAGAGCGTGCTAAGTTCGACCGGGTCAAATCTTATCCACCCTTGATCGCATTTGTCGAGTTCTTTTCCGGCATCTCTTCTTAGGCAAAAAAGGATATAAGAAAAGATTTGCTCTGCTATTAGAGCGATATCAAGATAAGGTCCGGTTTGGACCACAATTAAATTATATGTTGGAGACCTGTGTAAAATGTCAGCCAATTCGAATAAGAATTGCGCCCTTTGGGGGCTCAAGAAGTAAAATAGAGAGATCGATTTATATGGGAGCTGTATAAGGCTAAAGACCGATTTAGATCATAATCACCACGTATGTTGATAATCATGAGAGGATCCGTCGTACAAAATTTCAGGCAAATCGGATATGAATTGCGACCTCTGGAGGCTAAAGAAGTCAAGATCCCAGATCGGTTTATATGACAGCTATATCAAAACATGGACCGATGTGGCTCATTTACAATACCAACCAACCTACAGTAATAAAAAGTATTTGTGCAAAATTTCAAGCGGGTAGCTTTACTCCTTCGGAAGTTAGCGTGCTTTCGACAGACAGACGGACGGACAGACGGACGGACATGGCTGGATCGACTTAAAATATCACGACGAATATTTCGAGGAGTTACAAACAGAATGACGAAATTAGTATACCCCCCCCTACAATGGTGGAGGATATAACAAGTAAAAAGGCGTTAAGTTCGGCCGGGCCCAACTTTGGATACCCACCACCTCGGGTATATATGTAAAACACCTTTCGTCAAAATTCGTTGAAAAATGCATACCTTATGCCCCATAGCACATACATCGATATATGTTCCGATTTGAACCAAATACTAGGAAGTACAAATCATTGTTCAATAAACCGATCTGAACCATATACGACACGGATGTCGAAAAGCCTAACATAAGTCACAGTGTTAAATTTCAGTGAAATCGGATTATAAATGCGCCTTTTATGTGGCCAAGACTATATGGCAGCTAAATCCAAATCTGCACCGCTTTGGGCCAAGTTGCAGAAAAAACTCGAAGAGCCTAACATAACTCAAATTTCGATGAAATCGGATTATAAATGCGACTTTTTTGGCCCCCAAAACCTTAAATCGAGATATCGGTCTATATGACAGCTATATCCATATCTGGACCGATCTAAGCCAAATTGAAAAAGAACGTCGAAGGGCCCAACACAACTCACTGTCCGAAATTTGGGCGACATCGGACAATCAATGCGCCTTTTATTGAACCAAAACCTTAAATCTAGAGATCGGTCTATATGAAAGCTATATTCAAATCTGGACCGATCTGAGCCAAATTGAAGAAGGATGTCGAAGGTCCTAACACTACTCACTGTCCCTAATTTCGGAGACATGGGATAATAAATGCGCCTATTATGGCCCCAAAATTTAAAATCGAGAGATCGGTCTATATGGCAGCTATATCCAAATCTGAACCGATCTATGCCATATTGCAGAAGTATGTCAAGGGCCTTAACTTAACTCGCTTTCCCAAATTTCGACGACATCGGACAATAAATGCGCCTTTTATGGGCGCAAGACCTTAAATCGAGAGATCGGTCTGTATGGCAGCTATATCCAAATTTTAACCGATCTGAGCCAAATTGAGGAAGGATGTCGAGTGGCCTAACATAACTCTCTGTCCCAAATTTCAGCAAAATCGGATAATAAATGTGGCTATTATGGGCCTAAGACCCTAAATTGGCGGATCGGTCTATATGGCAGCTATATCGAAATTTGAACCAATCTGGGCCAAATTGAGGAAGGATGTCGAGTGGCCTAACAAAACTCTCTGTCCTAAATGTCAGCAAAATCGGATAATAAATGTGACTTTTATAGGCCTTAGACCCTAAATTGGCGGATCGGTCTATATGGCAGCTATATCGAAATCTGAACCGATATGGGCCAAATTAAGGAAGGATGTCGAGTGGCCTAACATAACTCACTGTCCCAAATTTCAGCGAAATCGGGTAATAAATGTGGCTTTTATGGACCTAAGACCCTAAATCGTAGGATCGGTCTATATGGGGGCTATATGAAGATATAGTCCGATATAGCCCATCTTCGAACTTAACCTGCTTATGGACAAAAAAAGAATCTGTGCAAAATTTCAGCTCAATATCTCTATTTTTAAAAATTGTAGCGTGATTTCAACAGACAGACGGACGCACATGGCTAGATCGTCTTAGATTTTTACGCTGATCAAGAATATATATACTTTATAGGGTCGGAAATGGATATTTCGATGTGTTGCAAACGGAATGACAAAATGAATATACCCCATCCTTCGGTGGTGGGTATAAAAAGGTGATAAAGTCCAATGGATGTTCTGAGCGATTTTTGGGGAGGCAATAATGCCCATACAAATTTTGGGTATTATGACCATATCAGAGTGGGTTTTAACACCCCAAACCTCTTTTGTGGCGTTATGTCCCCTGGGCGTTACGACTGGTCACCACAATATGCAGTGGACGAAGTTAGAAATGTCATCCGCAACGCCAAGTGGTCCAATACGGTGGACCCAGATGAAATCTTTACACTGATGCTAAAGAACATCAATATACTGGGAGTCGGGGCATAACACAGGTCCTCAACCAGTCTCTGAAAGCTCTTATATTTAGTTCCCCATTTCTGGAAAATGAACAGTGTGATCCCGCTGCTGAAGCCTAGAAAGGCCCCTAGCGAAGAACACTCGTACATATCGTATTCCCTTTCTCCTGCCAGGAGCCAAGACACTTGAGAGACTTTTCCTCCCGAGTCTTATTGAAGAACTTCCATTTGTTGAGCAGCAGCATGGATTCAGTAGATTGAATCCTGATGCTAAAGAACATCAATGTGCTGGGAGTCGGGTACATGACACATTTCCTCAACCAGTCTCGGAAAGCTCTTATAGTTCCCCATTTTTGGAAAATGGACAGCGTGATCCCGCTACTGAAGCCTAGGAAGGCCCTAGCAAAGGACACTCGTACAGATCGAATTCCCTTTCTCCTGCCAGTAGCCCAGACACTTGAGAGACTTAACCTCCCTAGTCTATTTGAAGAATTTCCATTTGCTGAGCAATAGCACAGATTCAGTAGATTGCATAACACGGCGTTGGCTTTTCACACCATCACTGCTTTCCACTTAATCAGGTCAGACCATGTGAAAGGACGCTCTTATGGCTCTGGACCACTCGAAAGATTAGTCATGCCACGCCTTTTAAAGGACATCGCTAACTCGTGCCTCCAACCCAGCCTAAAACTTGGATAACGAATCATATTTAAAGTCGTCAGTTGTTTGTGGAACCAAGTCGAAATCGAAGCCTCATTGTCAAGAAGTTCCCAAGACAGGGTGATTTCTCCCCAAGGCTTGGTTAGTTCCTCAAGGTGATAACGTGCCGGCAGGTAGTGACTTGAGGACAATTGGTCGGTTAGTAATAAACTAGGCAGCGCTACCGTGGACTCGCCAGCTGGTCGCTCAGCTCGCAGTAGAATGACACGAAGCTCTCGTCAGCTATGTGACACTTAATTGAAGGACAATCAGATCTGTCAGAATGCTGCCTACATACAGTGATGGGCTGTCTTCTCAGTTTTCATGTGGATCCCCTTTATCAGGAGACAAAAATCCTACCAGTGAGAAGGCATAATTATATGATGTCTAAGCAATATCTACTGGGCTGCTATTGCAGATAACATCCCAATCACCAACTTATGGATAGAAAACACCGCCCAGTGGTATCAGGATGGGTCTATATGATAAAGAGCTTGAAGTTTAGCGCTAGAATAAAGAACCTCTATATCAGGCGGCCTTTCAAGCGGGTCTAGATAGCATTCAAGCAGACTCGACAGCAGCAGCAGCAAATGTCTACCAAGTGAGCAAAGTCCCTTGGTGATGGACCGCTACCCATTGCACCTGAGGAAGTATGATCTGAATTGGTCTAAAACCTGATATAGCTCTCATATAAATCGATCTTCGGATTGCACTCTTGAGCCCTGATTTGTTTGAAATTTTGCACAATGACTTCTACATGACCTTCAACATACGTGTCAAATATGGTCTGAATCGTTTCATCACGAGATATGGCTCCCATATAAATCAATTTCCCGATTTTGGAGGTCCCATAAGGAGCAATTCTTATATATAATGACTTCTACTAGGATCTCCTACATCTAAATCAAGTTCGGCCCGAAACAAGATATAGCTCCAATAGCATAGCAATTCTTACCCTATGTTTACCGGAACACAAATGGCTTGACAAATGCGACCCAAAGTGGAGGGTATATAGGATTCGGTCCGGTCGAACTTAGCACGCTTTTACTTGTTTTTTTTTTTTTTTTGATTTTTATACCCACCACCGAAGGATGGGGGTGAATTCATTTTGTCATTCGGTTTGCAACACATCGAAATATCCATTTCCGACCCTATGGAGTATATATATATTCTAGATCAGCGCAAAAATCTAAATCGATCTAGCCATGTCCGTCCGTCTATAGTTGAAATCACGCTACAACCTTTAAAAATAGAGATATTGAGCTGAAATTTTGCACAGATTCTTTTTTTTTGTCCATAAGCAGGTTAAGTTCGAAGATGGGCTATATCGGACTATATCTTCATATAGCCCCCATATAGACCGATCCGCCGATTTAGGGTCTCAGGCCCAAAAAAAACATAATTATTATCCGATTTTGCTGAAATTTGGGAAAGTCAGTTGCGTTGGGCCCATCGACATATATTCGTCAATTTGGCCCAGATCGGTCCAGATTTGGATATAGCTGCCATATAGACCGATCTCTCGATTTAAGGCTTTGGACCCATAAAAGGCGCATTTAGTATTGTCCGATGTCACCGAAATTTGGGACAGTGAGTCCGGTTAAGCCCTTTGACATTCTTCCTCAATTTGGCTCTGTTCGGTCCAGATTTGGATATAGCTGCCATATATACCGATCTCTCGATTTAAGGCTTTGGGCCCATAAAAGGCGCATTTAGTGTCTGATTTTGCTGAACTTTGGGAGAGAGAGTTGTGTTAGGCCACCCGACATCCTTCTTCCATTTGGCCCAGATCGGTCCAGATTTCGATATAGCTGCCATATAGACCGATCTCTCGATTTAAGGCTTTGGGCCCATAAAAGGCGCATTTATTGTCCGATTTTACCAAAATTTGGTTTAGTCAGTTAGTAACCTAACTCGACATCCTTCTTCAATTTTGCCCAGATCGGTTCAGATTTGGATATAGCTACCATATAGACCGATCTCTCGATTTAAGGCTTTGGGCCCACAAAAGGCGCATTTAGTGTCCGATTTTACCAAAATTTGGTTAGGTCAGATAGGTTAATCCTCTCGACATCCTTCTTCAATTTTGCCCAGATCGGTTTAGATTTGGATATAGCTGCCATATAGACCGATCTCTCGATTTAAGGCTTTGGGCCCATAAAAGGCGCATTTATTGTCCGATTTTACCAAAATTTGGCTAAGTGAGATAGGTTAATCCCCTCGACATCCTTCTTCAATTTTGCCCAGATCGGTTCAGATTTGGATATAGCTGCCATATAGACCGATCTCTCGATTTAAGGCTTTGGGCCCATAAAAGGCGCATTTAGTGTCCGATTTCGCCGAAACTTGGGACAGTGAGTTTTGTTGGGCTCTTCGACATTTTCCTTCAATTTGGCCAAGATCGGTCCAGATTTCGATATAGCTGCCATACAGACCGATCTCTCGATTTAAGGTCTAGCGCCCATAAAAGCTCATGTATTGTCCGATTTTACCAAAATTTGGTTAAGTCAGTTAGGTTAATCTCCTCTATTTACTTCTTCAATTTTGCCCAGATCGGTCGAGATGTGGATATAGCTGCCATATAGACCGATCTCTCGATTTAAGGCTTTGGGCCCAAAAAAGGCCCATTTATTGTCCGATGTTGTCGAAAATTGGTACAGTGAGTTAAGTTAAGGCCCTCGACGTACTCCTGCAATATGGCACAGATCGGTCCAGATTTGGATATAGCTGCCATATAGGCCGATCTCTCGATTTAAAGTTTTGGGTCCATAAAAGGCACATTTACAATCCGATTTCGCTGAAATTTGATACAGTGACTTATGTTAAGCTTTTCGACATCCATGTCGTTTATGGTTCAGATCGCTCAATATTTGAATACCAATATTTTGTTCTAAAAAAAGCCATGACTTGTTCTTATTAAACCACTCAATGTCCGTGCCGAATTTGGTCCAAATTTTTTTTTCTATTTCCCTTATATGGCAACTCTGTTCCGCCTATACACATACATACACACACTCATTGTACCACCATTCGACCACCGATAATGCCTTGGCAAACACTTTAATAATGCATGAAATCTTAAACGTCATTCCTTAGTCACAATAATCGCATGCATTTTTTCCTTCAAATTCTTTTTTCTTTTGCCTATCGTTCATATGGAAATTTTTTCTTAAAGTTCGAGGCAATTGGGAGGAGATCAAAATAAAGTCGGCTCAGGCTGCCAGTGTAACTATAAAATGTTAAAAATGAGCTGTTAGAATAAAAATAAAATTGTTCTCTGTTCGGATCGACTTAGTTCAGGGATATTTGATAGAGGTTAACAACACCCACAGCCTTGAGCTTTCTGGGGTTACATTAGAAGCCAAAGCTAAAGTCCGAAAAAAGATGGGTGGGTCATATGCATAGGGTAATATATTTTAATTGGAAAATATTTGGTAGATGGATGGAATCGATAAACCATGGCCGCTGGCTGGTGGTTGGTTCTTTAGTCATTCCTTTGCATGCCAACTTGCACAAGCAGAACAATAAGGAAGAGGTTGTCTTTTCATTGTTATGCAAGTAAAGATGCTATCGTCATAATCTTATCAATGTATTTACAATGACATATGACTTTATAATTGCCATAGATATTAAAAATTATTTAAAAGATATCAGGAAGAATTTTATTGCACTACAAATAATGTCTGTTAATGTACAAATAATGTCTGTTAATATAAATTAATAACAAATAATGTCTGTTAATATATTAAAAAAACAACAAAAATAACAATTTTCAGAATTTCATCCTGAATAAACTTTTTAATTGAACTTTTGATCCTCCTCTTAATACACCCAATCAGTTCCTTGATTCCCCTGATTTTCTATTTACTTCGTATGCTTGCCTTGCAAACTTCACTTGCTTTCTGTCAATATAAAAATTTGAACGATTTACAAGTTGATGATGCCACATATAATACACCTCACTAATATCAACTCGTTTTCCCCAAATTACGGCACTTGTTTTCCAAACATAAAATTCCTCTTAAATCATGCTTGACATTCATTTCGCCATAACACTGCAGGCCAAATAAATTGCAACACTTTATAATTTACTATCGATGATTGACTGGTTTCTCAGTTTCAATTCGCTACGAAATTCAAATCAATTTTCCCTCAATTAATGAATTGAAAATTAATCATAATTTTTCATATTGCATTTCGTCAGGTGGTGAACTTCCTTCTTACAACGTTAGCCTCATTTTTCTCGTAACTTCAAGCCATATTAACGTGTTAATATTTAATCCCAATGGAGGTCCACCAAAAAAAAACATAAATCCAATATTCCAAGAAAGATAAAACCAAGCAACCAAAACATTTTCGTTAGTCTCACTTCCTTTTTCATAATATCGATATGCGGCTACTGAAGCGGTATTATAGCCATTACCGTTGCCACGAGATATGAATGTTAGTCACAGTGGTCACAAGAACGTGTAAAACAACGTTAAGTTTGGCCGGGGCGAACTTTGGATACCCACCACCTCGAGTAAATATGTAAACCACCTTTCGTCAAAATCCGGTGAAAAATGTCCCATATATATCGAAATATGTTCCCACTTGGACCAAATACAATACTAATAAGTACAAGTCATTGTTCTATTGTGTATAACAAAATATTGGTCTTTTTAGTAGCTATATCTGAAAATAAACCGATCTGAACAATATAAAACACAGATGTTGAAAAGCCTAGCAAAATCAGACTATAAATGAGCCTTTTATGGAGCCAAGAATTCAAATCGGGATATCGCTTTATATGGCAGCTCTATCCAAATCTGGACCGATTTGGGCCAAATCGCAGAAGTATGTCGAAGGGCTTAATTTATCTCACTGTCCCAAATTTCGGCAAAATCAGAAAATAAATGGGCCTTTTATAGGCCCAAAACCTTAAATCGAGAGATCGGTCTATATGGCAACTATATCCAAATCTGACCCGATCAGAGCCAAATTGACAAAAGATGTCGTAGGGCCTAACGCAACTCACTGTAACAAATTTCGGCGAAATCGGACAATAAATGCGCCTTTATGGTCCCAAAACCTAAAACCGAGAAATCGGTCTATATGGCAGCTATATCCAAATCTGGACCGATCTAGATCAAATTAAAGAAGGATATC